>NC_064817.1:66725695-66900490 GCF_023721935.1 Panthera uncia | reverse complement strand
TTTTTTTTTTTTTTTTTTTTTTTTTTTTTTTGTTATAGGGACGTTTGTATAGGGTTAGTGATATCTCCTTCTTAAATGTTTTTTTTAAGAATTCACACATGAAGTTATCTAGGTCGGAGCATTTTTTGTGGGCAAGTTAATAATTGCAGATACACTTTATTTAATATAATGCTTCCCAACCATTAATGTATATATGAATTACATGAGAATCTTGTTAAAATTCAGATACTGATTCAGTAGGCTGGTGTGAGACTTGAGATTACCTTTCTCACAAGATACCAATGATGCCAATATTGCAGAGCAGGATCGTCACTTATTTAGTAATGTTTTATTGTATATGACAATTCCAATTTTTGTTTATTTTTGTGTCAATTTCCCTGCTGTGATTCTCTAGAAATGTTTCCATTTTGTGTACAATGTTATTTTTTCTTTTTCCATTTTTCTCAACTTTAATCAAGTTTTACAGAGCAGTCAATGAAATATTTACAGATAATGAGACAAAATTACCAATTCTTTGCTTTGACAATTAATTTCTTGGCATAAAAGATATAAAAAGTCTTAGAACTACTTTATGTATGTAGAATCTCTAGTGGTATCCTTTTGATTTATGATACTGTATTTGTGGGGTTTTTTTAAATGGGTCAAAGTTTGAAAAAATAAAAGCTTGAAAAAATAAAATTTAAGATTTTTAACTTACCTAATGTTTGATTTACATTTCATTACCTTCTGCATTCATTTTAGTTATGTTTTTTCTATGTTTATTGTGTGTTTAATTTGCTGTTCTTTTAGTAGCTTCTTCAAATTCATGTTTTTTAAATGAAATATATCGTCAAATTGGTTTCCATACAACACCCAGTGCTCATCCCAATAGGTGCCCTCTTCAATGCTCATCACCCACTTTCCCCTCCCCCACCCCCTATCAACCATCAATTTGTTCTCAGTATTTAAGAGTCTCTTATGGTTTGCCTCCTTCCCTCTCTGTAACTTTTTTCCCCCTTCCCCTTCTGTTGAGTTTCTCAGAATCCACATATGAGTGAAAACATATGGTAACTGTCTTTCTCTGCCTGACTTATTTCACTTAGCATAACACTCTCCAGTTCCATCCACATTGCTACAAATGGCCAGATTCCATTCTTCCTCATTGCCAAGTAGTATTCCATTATATATATAAACCCCATCTGTATCCATTCCTCAGTTCATTGGACATTTAGGCTCTTGCCATAATTTGGCTATTGTTGAAAGTGCTGCTATAAACATTGGGGTATGAGTGCCCCTATGCATCAGCACTCCTGTAGCCATTGGGTAAATTCCTACAAGTGCTATTGCTGGGTCATAGGAGAGATCTATTTTTAATTGTTTGAGGAAACTCCACACTATTTTCCAGAGTGGCTGCACCAGTTTTCATTTCCACCAACAGTGCAAGAGGGTTCCCCTTTCTCCACATCCTCCCCAGCATCTATAGTCTCCTAATTTGTTCATTTTAGCCACTCTGACTGGCATGAGGTGATATCTCAGTGTGGTTTTGATTTGTATTTCCCTGATGAGGAGTGATGTTGAGCATCTTTTCATTTGCCTGTTGGCCAGCTGGATGTCTTCTTTAGAGAAGTGCCTATTCATGTCTTCTGCCAATTTCTTCACTGAGTTATTTGTTTTTCGGGTGTGGAGTTTGGTGAGTTGTTTATAGTTTTTGGATACTAGCCCTTTGTCTGATATGTCATTTGCAAATATCTTTTCCCATTCCGTCGGTTGCCTTTTAGTTTTGCTGATTGTTTCCTTTGCAGTGCAGAAGCTTTTTATCTTCATGAAGTCCCAATAGTTCATGTTTGCTTTTAATTCCCTTGCCTTTGGAGATGTGTCAGTTAAGAAAATACTGCGGCTAGGTCAGAGAGGTTTTTTCCTGCTTTTCCCTCTAGGGTTTTGATGGTTTCCTGTCTCACATTCAAGTCCTTTGTCCATTTTGAGTTTATTTTTGTGAATGGTGTAAGAAAGTGGTCTAGTTTTATCCTTCTGCATGTTGCTGACCAGTTCTAGCAGCACCATTTTTTAAAGAGACTGTCTTTTTTCCATCAGATATTCTGTCTTGCTTTGTCTAAGGTTAGTTGGACATACATTTGTGGGTTCAATTGTGGAGTCTCTGTTCTATTGCATTGGTCTATGTGTCTGTTTTTGTGCCAATACCATGCTGTCTTGATGATTACAGCTTTGTAGTAGAGGTTAAATTCTGGGATTGTGATGCCTCCCGCTTTGGTTTTCTTCTTCAATATAACCTTGGCTATTCGGGGTCTTTTGTGGTTCCATACAAATTTTAGGATTGTTTGTTCTAGCTTCGAGAAGAATGCTGGTGAAATTTTGATTGGGATTGCATTGAATGTGTAGATAGCTTTGGGTAGTATTGACATTTTGACAATATTTATTCTTCCAATCCATGAGCACGGACTGTTTTTCCATTTCTTTGTATCTTCTTCAATTTCCTTCATAAGCTTTCTATAGTTTTCAGCATACAGGTATTTTACATCTTTGGTTAGGTTTATTCCTAGGTACTTTATGGTTCTTGGTGCAATTGTGAATCGACCAGTTTATTTCTCTTTCTGTTGCTTCATTATTCATGTATAAAAATGCAACCAATTTCTGTACATTAATTTTCTATCCTGGGACTTTGCTGAATTCATGTATCATTTCTAGCAGACTTTTGGTGGGATCTATCAGATTTTCCATGTATAATATCATGTCATCTGCAAAAAGTGAAAGCTTGACTTCATCTCTGCCAATTTTGATGCCTTTGATTTCCTTTTGTTGTCTTATTCTTTATGCTAGAACTTCCAGCCCTATGTTAAACAACAGCAGTGAGAGTCAGCATCCCTGTTGTGCTCCTGATCTCAGGGGAAAAGCTCTCAGTTTTTCCCCATTGAGGATGATATTAGCTGTGGGCTTTTCATAAATGGCTTTGATGATGATTAAGTATGTTCCTTCTATCCAGACTTTCTCAAGGGTTTTTATGAAGAAAGGATGCTGAATTTTGTCAAATGCTTTTACTGCATCGATTGACAGGATCATATGGTTCCTATCTTTTTTTTTGTTAATGTGATATATCAATGTGATAATTGATTTGTGAATGTTGAACCAGCCCTGCAGCCCAGGAATGAATCACACTTGATCATGGTGAATAATTCTTTTTATATGCTGTTGAATTCGATTTTCTAGTATCTTGTTGAGAATTTTTGCATCCATATTCATCAGGGATATTGGCCTGTAGTTCTCCTTTTTTTGCTGGGTCTCTGTCTGCTTTGGGAATCAAAGTAATGCTGGCTTCATTGAATAAAGCTGGATGTTTTGCTTCCCTTTCTATTTTTTGGAACAGCTTGAAAAGGATAGGCATTATCTCTGCTTTAAATGTCTGGTAGAATTCCCCTGGGAAGCCATCTGGTCCTGGACTCTAATTTGTTGGGAGATTTTTGATAACTGATTCAGTTTCTTCGCTGGTTGTGGGTCTGTTCAAGTTTTCTATTTCTTCCTGTTCGAGTTTTGAAAGTGTGTGGGTGCTTAGGAATTTGTCCATTTCTTCCAGGTTGTCCAGTTTGTTGGCATATAATTTTCCATAGTATTCCCTGATAATTGCTTGTATATCTGAGGGATTGGTTGTTCATAATTCCATTTTCATTCATGATTTTATCTGTTTGGGTCATCTCCCTTTTCTTTTTGAGAAGCCTGGCTATAGGTTTATCAATTTTGTTTATTTTTCAAAAACCCAACTCTTGGTTTCATTGATATGCTCTACAGTATTTTTTAGATTCTATAGTGCTTACATCTGCTCTGATATTTATTATTTCTCTTCTTCTGCTAGGTTTGGGGTTTCTTTGCTGTTCTGCTTGTATTTCCTTTAAGTGTGCTGTTAGATTTTGTATTTAGGATTTGTCTTGTTTCTTTTATTTATTTATTTATTTATTTATTTTTTATTTTTTAATATATGAAATTTACTGTCAAATTGGTTTCCATACAACACCCAGTGCTCATCCCAAAAGGTGCCCTCCTCAATACCCATCACCCACCCTGCCCTCCCTCCCACCCCCCATCAACCCTCAGTATGTTCTCAGTTTTTAACAGTCTCTTATGCTTTGGCTCTCTCCCACTCTAACCTCTTTTTTTTTTTTCTCCTTCCCCTCCCCCATGGGTTTCTGTTACGTTTCTCAGGATCCACATAAGAGTGAAACCATATGGTATCTGTCTTTCTCTGTATGGCTTATTTCACTTAGCGTCACACTCTCCAGTTCCATCCACGTTGCTACAAAAGGCCAGATTTCATTTTCTCTCATTGCCACGTAGTATTCCATTGTGTATATAAACCACAATTTCTTTATCCATTCATCAGTTGATGGACATTTAGGCTCTTTCCATAATTTGGCTATTGTTGAGAGTGCTGCTATAAACATTGGGGTACAAGTGCCCCTATGCATCAGTACTCCTGTATCCCTTGGGTAAATTCCTAGCAGTGCTATTGCTGGGTCATAGGGTAGGTCTATTTTTAATTTTCTGAGGAACCTCCACACTGCTTTCCAGAGCGGCTGCACCAATTTGCATTCCCACCAACAGTGCAAGAGGGTTCCTGTTTCTCCACATCCTCTCCAGCATCTATAGTCTCCTGATTTCTTCATTTTGGCCACTCTGACTGGCGTGAGGTGGTATCTGAGTGTGGTTTTGATTTGTATTTCCCTGATAAGGAGCGACGTTGAACATCTTTTCATGTGCCTGTTGGCCATCCGGATGTCTTCTTTAGAGAAGTGTCTATTCATGTTTTCTGCCCATTTCTTCACTGGGTTATTTGTTTTTCGGGTGTGGAGTTTGATGAGCTCTTTATAGATTTTGGATACTAGCCCTTTGTCCGATGTGTCATTTGCAAATATCTTTTCCCATTCCGTTGGTTGCCTTTTAGTTTTGTTGGTTGTTTCCTTTGCTGTGCAGAAGCTTTTTATCTTCATAAGGTCCCAGTAATTCACTTTTGCTTTTAATTCCCTTGCCTTTGGGGATGTGCCGAGTAAGAGATTGCTACGGCTGAGGTCAGAGAGGTCTTTTCCTGCTTTCTCCTCTAAGGTTTTGATGGTTTCCTGTCTCACATTCAGGTCCTTTATCCATTTTGAGTTTATTTTTGTGAATGGTGTGAGAAAGTGGTTTAGTTGCAACCTTCTGCATGTTGCTGTCCAGTTCTCCCAGCACCATTTGTTAAAGAGACTGTCTTTTTTCCATTGGATGTTCTTTCCTGCTTTGTCAAAGATTAGTTGGCCATACGTTTGTGGGTCTAGTTCTGGGGTTTCTATTCTATTCCATTGGTCTATGTGTCTGTTTTTATGCCAATACCATGCTGTCTTGATGATTACAGCTTTGTAGTAGAGGCTAAAGTCTGGGATTGTGCTGCCTCCTGCTTTGGTCTTCTTCTTCAAAATGACTTTGGCTATTCGGGGCCTTTTGTGGTTCCATATGAATTTTAGGATGGCTTGTTCTAGTTTCGAGAAGAATGCTCGTGCAATTTTGATTGGGATTGCATTGAATGTGTAGATAGCTTTGGGTAGTATTGACATTTTGACAATATTTATTCTTCCAATCCATGAGTAGGGAATGTCTTTCCATTTCTTTATATCTTCTTCAATTACCTTCATAAGCTTACTATAGTTTTCAGCATACAGATCTTTTACATCTTTGGTTAGATTTATCCCTAGGTATTTTATGCTTCTTGGTGCAATTGTGAATGGGATCAGTTTCTTTATTTGTCTTTCTGTTGCTTCATTGTTAGTGTATAAGAATGCAACTGATTTCTGTACATTGATTTTGTATCCTGCAACTTTGCTGAATTCATGTATCAGTTCTAGCAAACTTTTGGTGGGGTCTATCAGATTTTCCATGTATAATATCATGTCATCTGCAAAAAGTAAAAGCTTGACTTCATCTCTGCCAATTTTGATGCCTTTGATTTCCTTCTGTTGTCTGATTGCTGATGCTAGAACTTCCAGCACTATGTTAAACAACAGAGGTGAGAGTGGGCATCCCTGTCGTGTTCCTGATCTCAGGGAAAAAGCTCTCAGTTTTTCCCCGTTGAGGATGATGTTAGCTGTGGGCTTTTCATAAATGGCTTTGATGATGATTAAGTATGTTCCTTCTATCCCGACTTTCTCAAGGGTTTTTATTAAGAAAGGGTGCTGGATTTTGTCAAAGGCCTTTTCTGCATCGATCAACAGGATCATATGGTTCTTCTCTTTTTTTTTTGTTAATGTGATGTATCACGTTGATCGATTTGCGAATGTTGAACCAGCCCTGTATCCCAGGAATGAATCCCACCTGATCATGGTGAATAATTCTTTTTATATGCTGTTGAATTCGATTTGCTAGTATCTTATTGAGAATTTTTGCATCCATATTCATCAGAGATATTGGCCTGTAGTTCTCTTTTTTTACGGGGTCTCTGTCTGGTTTAGGAATCAAAGTAATACTGGCTTCATAGAATGAGTCTGGAAGTTTTCCTTCCCTTTCTATTTCTTGGAATAGCTTGAGAAGGATAGGTAGTATCTCTGCTTTAAACGTCTGGTAGAACTCCCCTGGGAAGCCATCTGGTCCTGGACTCTTATTTGTTGGGAGATTTTTGATAACCGATTCAATTTCTTCGCTGGTTATGGGTCTGTTCAAGCTTTCTATTTCCTCTTCATTGAGTTTTGGAAGAGTGTGGGTGTTTAGGAATTTGTCCATTTCTTCCAGGTTGTCCAATTTGTTGGCATATAATTTTTCATAGTATTTCCTGATAATTGTTTGTATCTCTGAGGGATTGGTTGTAATCATTCCATTTTCATTCATGATTTTATCTATTTGGGTCATCTCCCTTTTCTTTTTGAGAAGCCTGGCTAGAGGTTTGTCAATTTTGTTTATTTTTTCAAAAAACCAACTCTTGGTTTCGTTGATCTGCTCTACAGTTTTTTTAGATTCTATATTGTTTATTTCTGCTCTGATCTTTATTATTTCTCTTCTTCTGCTGGGTTTAGGCTGCCTTTGCTGTTCTGCTTCTATTTCCTTTAGGTGTGCTGTTAGATTTTGTATTTGGGATTTTTCTTGTTTCTTGAGATAGGCCTGGATTGCAATGTATTTTCCTCTCAGGACTGCCTTCGCTGCATCCCAAAGCGTTTGGATTGTTGTATTTTCATTTTCGTTGGTTTCCATATATTTTTTAATTTCTTCTCTAATTGCCTGGTTGACCCACTCATTCGTTAGTAGGGTTTTCTTTAACCTCCATGCTTTTGGAGGTTTTCCAGACTTTTTCCTGTGGTTGATTTCAAGCTTCATCGCATTGTGGTCTGAAAGTATGCATGGTATAATTTCAATTCTTGTAAACTTATGAAGGGCTGTTTTGTGACCCAGTATATGATCTATCTTGGAGAATGTTCCATGTGCACTCGAGAAGAAAGTATATTCTGTTGCTTTGGGATGCAGCATTCTAAATATATCTGTCAAGTCCATCTGATCCAATGTATCATTCAGGGCCCTTGTTTCTTTATTGACTGTGTGTCTAGATGATCTATCCATTTCTGTAAGTGGGGTGTTAAAGTCCCCTGCAATGACCACATTCTTATCAATAAGGTTGCTTATGTTTATGAGTAATTGTTTTATATATCTGGGGGCTCCGGTATTTGGCGCATGGACATTTATAATTGTTAGCTCTTCCTGATGGATAGACCCTGTAATTATTATATAATGCCCTTCTTCATCTCTTGTTACAGCCTTTAATTTAAAGTCTAGGTTGTCTGATATAAGTATTGCTACTCCAGCTTTCTTTTGGCTTCCAGTAGCATGATAAATAGTTCTCCATCCCCTCACTCTCAATCTAAAGGTGTCCTCAGATCTAAAATGAGTCTCTTGTAGACAGCAAATAGATGGGTCTTGTTTTTTTATCCATTCTGATACCCTATGTCTTTTGGTTGGCGCATTTAATTCATTGACATTCAGTGTTATTATAGACAGATACGGGTCTCGAGTCATTGTGATGTCTGTATGTTTTATGCTTGTAGTGATGTCTCTGGTACTTTGTCTCACAGGATCCCCCTTAGGATCTCTTGTAGGGCTGGTTTCGTGGTGTCAAATTCCCTCAGTTTTTGTTTGTTTGGGAAGACCTTTATCTCTCCTTTTATTCTAAATGACAGACTTGCTGGATAAAGGATTCTCGGCTGCATATTTTTTCTGTTTAGCACACTGAAGATATCGTGCCAAGCCTTTCTGGCCTGCCAAGTTTCAAAGGATAGATCAGTCACGAGTCTTATAGGTCTCCCTTTATATGTGAGGGCATGTTTGTCCCTTGCTGCTTTCAGAATTTTCTCTTTATCCTTGTATTTTGCCAGTTTCACTATGATATGTCATGCAGAAGATCGATTCAAGTTACGTCGGAAGGGAGTTCTCTGTGCCTCTTGGATTTCAATGCCTTTTTCCTTCCCCAGTTCAGGGAAGTTCTCAGCTATAATTTCTTCAAGTACCCCTTCAGCACCTTTCCCTCTCTCTTCCTCCTCTGGGATACCAATTATGCGTATATTATTTCTTTTTAGTGTATCACTTAGTTCTCTAATTTTCCCCTCATACTCCTGGATTTTTTTATCTCTCTTTTTCTCAGCTTCCTCTTTTTCCATAATTTTATCTTCTAGTTCACCTATTCTCTCCTCTGCCTCTTCAATCCGAGGCGTCGTGGTTTCCATTTTGTTTTGCATTTCGTTTAAAGCGTTTTTCAGCTACTCGTGACTGTTCCTTAGTCCCTTGATCTCTGTGGCAAGAGATTCTCTGCTGTCCTGTATACTGTTTTCAAGCCCAGTGATTAATTTTATGACTATTATACTAAATTCACTTTCTGTTATATTATTTAAATCCTTTTTGATCAGTTCATTAGCTGTTGTTATTTCCTGGAGATTCTTCTGAGGGGAATTCTTCCGTTTGGTCATTTTGGATAGTCCCTGGAGTGGTGAGGACCTGCAGGGCACTTCCCCCGTGCTGTGGTGTATAACTGGAGTTGGTGGGCGGGGCCGCAGTCCGACCTGATGTCTGCCCCCAGCCCACCGCTGGGGCCACAGTCAGACTGGTGTGTGCCTTCTCTTCCCCTCTCCTAGGGGCAGGATTCACTGTGGGGGGGCGTGGCCCGTCTGGGCTACTTGCACACTGCCAGGCTCGTGGTGCTGGGGATCTGGCGTATTAGCTGGGATGGGTAGGCAAGGTGCACGGGGGCAGGAGGGACAGGCTTAGCTCGCTTCTCCTTAGGCGATCCACTTCAGGAGGGGCCCTGTGGCAGCGGGAGGGAGTCAGATCCGCTGCCGGAGGTTTGGCTCCGCAGAAGCACAGAGTTGGGTGTTTGCGCGGAGTGAGCAAGTTCCCTGGCAGGAACTGGTTCCCTTTGGGATTTTGGCTGGGGGATGGGCGGGGGAGATGGCGCTGGCGAGCGCCTTTGTTCCCCGCCAAGCTGAGCTCTGCCGTCCGGGGGCTCAGCAGCTCTCCCTCCCTTTGTCCTCCAGCCTTCCTTTCTGAGCAGAGCTGTTAACCTCCCAGACGCTAAGTCGCGCTTGCTGTCGGAACACAGTCCGTTGGGCCCCTCCGCTTTTGCCAGCCAGACTAGGGGGCTCTGCTTGGCCGGTGAGCCACCCCTCCGTCCAGGCTCCCTCCCGCCAGTCCGTGGAGCGCGCACCGCCTCGCCGCCCTTCCTACCCTCTTCCGTGGGCCTCTCGTCTGCGCTTGGCTCTGGAGACTCAGTTCTGCTAATCCTCTGGCGGTTTTCTGGGTTCTTTAGGCAGGTGTAGGTAGAATCTAAGTGATCAGCAGGATGCGAGGTGAGCCCAGCGTCCTCCTATGCCGCTATCTTCTGGAACCGGATTTTTCTTGTTTCTTGAGATAGGCCTGCACTGCTATGTATTTTCCTCTCAGGACTGCCTTCACCGCATCCCAAAGCATTTGCCTTGTTGTCTTTTCATTTTCATTTGTTTCCATATATTTTTTAATTTCTTCTCTAATTGCCTGGTTGACCCATTCGTTCTTCAGTAGGGTGTCCTTTAACCTCCATGCTTTGGAGGTTTTCCAGACTTTTTCCTGTGGTTGATTTCAAGTTTCATAGCATTGTGGTCTGAAAATGTGCATGGTAGGATCTCAATTCTTTTACACTTATGAAGGGTTTTTTTGTGACCCAGTATGTGATCTCTCTTGGAGAAGGTTCCATGTGCACTCGAGAAGAAAGTATATTTTGTCACTTTTTGATGCAGAGTTCTAAATATGTCTGTCAAGTCCATCTGATCCTATGTATCATTCAGGGCCCTTTTTTCTTTATTGATTCTGTGTCTAGATTATCTATCCATTGGTGTGAATGGGGTATTAAAGTTCCCTGCAATTACCATATTCTTATCAATAAGGTTGCTTTTGTTTGTGATTGTTTTATATATTTGGGGGCTCCCATATTCGGCGCATTGACATTTATAATTGTTAACTCTCCCTGATGGATAGACCCTGTAATTATTATATAATGCCTTTCTTCATCTCTTGTTACAGCCTTTAAAGTCTAGTTTGTCTGATATAAGTATATAGTTTGCCTGATATAAATATGGTGTTTAATTCCATTTACATTCAGTGTTATTATTGAAAGATATATGTTTAGAGTCATTGTGATGTCTTTAGGTTTCATGCTTGTATGGATGTCTCTGGTACTTTGTGGTCCTTGCAACATTTCACTCACAGAATCCCCCTTAGGATCTCTTGTAGGGCTGGTTCAGAGGTGATGAATTCCTTTGGTTTTTGTTTGTTTGGGAAAACCTTGATCTCTTCTATTCTAAATGACAGACTTGCTAGGTAAAGGATTCTTGGCTCCATATGTTTTCTGTTCATCACATTGAAGATTATTTTGTAGGGATAAAGAATATGTGAGGTATCTTTTTCTAGCTTTATCTGTTTATCTGTCTATCTATCTATCTATCTATTATGTAGAGATTTATCTATCTATATAATGTAGCTATGTATAGCTATACATAATACAGCAATGTAAGTTAGCTATATATTATATATAGTTACATATAGCATTATATAGCTATATATAATGGAATATAATTCAGCTTTTAAAAGAAAGAAACCTTTCCAAGTACATGGATAGAGTTAGAGAGTATTATGCTAAATAACATAACTCAATCAGTGAAAGACACATGCCATAGGATTTCACTCATATTTGGAATAAGAAGTAAAACAAATGAACAAAGGGGGAAAAATGAGAGAGAGGGAGGCAACCAATAAACATATTTTTTTACTTAATTTATTTTTTAAAGTTTACATCCCAGTTAGCATACAGTGCAATAATGATTTCAGGAGTCGAATCCAGTTATTCAACCCCTACATAGAACACCCAGTGCTCATGACAAGTGTTCTCCTTAATGCCCCTTGTCCATTTAGCCCATCCCCTCCAGCCAACAACCCTCCAGAAATGCTGAGTTTATTCTCTGTATTTAAAGGTCTCTTGTGTTTTGCGCCCTTCCCTGTTTTTATATTATTTTGTTCCCTTCCCTTATATTTATCTGTTTTGTATCTTAAATTCCACAGGGTAGTTCTATTTTTATTTTTTTGAGGAATCTCCATACTCTTTTGCAAAATTGCTGCATCAGTTTTCATTCCCACCAGCAGTGCAAAAGGGTTCCTATTTCTCTGCATCCTCGCCAACATCTGTTGTTGCCTCAGTTATTAATTTTATCCATTCTCACAGGTATGAGGTGGTATCTCATTGTGGTTTTGATTTGTATTTCTATGATGATGAGTGATGTTGAGCATTTTTTCATGTGTCTATTAGCCATCTGGATGTCTTCATTGGAAAAGTGTCTATTCACATCTTTTGCATATTTCTTCACTGTATTGTGTTTTTTGGGGGGGTGTTGAGTTTGATAAGTTGTTTATAGAATTGGGACACTAACCTTTTATCTGATATTTCATTTGCAAATATGTCCTTTCATTCCCTCTGTTGCCTTTTAGTTTTACTGATTGTTTCCTTCACCATGCAGAAGTTTTTATCTAGAATGATGTCCCAATAGTTCATTTTTGCTTCTGTTTCTCTTGCCTCTGGAGACATATTGAGTAAGAAGGTGGTGTGGCTGAGGTCAAAGAGGTGTTTGCCTGCTTTCTCCTCTAGGATTTTGATGGCTTCCTGTCTTAACGTGTAGGTCTTTCATCCATTTTGAGTTTATTTTTGTGTATGGTGTCAGAAAGTGTTCCAGGTTTATTTTTCAGGCATGTTGCTGTCCAGTTTTCCCAACACTAATTGCTGAAAAGACTGTCTTTATTCCACTGGATATTCTTTCCTGGTTTGTCAAAGATTACTTGGCCATAAATTTGTGGGTCCATTTCTTGGTTCTCTACTCTGTTACATCGATCTATGTGTCTGTTTTTGTGTGAGTACCATAATGTCTTGGTAATTACAGCTTTGTAATACATCTTGAAGTCCAGAATTGTGATACCTCCAGCCTTGGTTTTCTTTTTCATGATTGCTTTGGCTATTATGAATCTTTTCTGGTTCCATGCAAATTTTAGGATGATTTGTTCTTGCTCTTTGAAGAATGCTGTGTTATTTTGATAGGGACTGCATTGAATGTGTAGGTTGTTTGGGGTGGTATTGACATTTTAACAATATTTGTTCTTACAACCCATGAGCATGGACTATTTTTCTAATTTTGTGTGTGTCTTCTTCAGTTTATTTCATAAGCTTTCTACAATTTTCAGTGTATAGATTTTTTTTTACCTCTTTGGTTAAGTTTATTCCTAGGTATTTTATGCATTTTGGTACAATTGAAAATAGGATCAATTCCCTGATTTCTCTTTCTGTTGCTTCATTTTTGGTGTATAGAAATGTAACCAATTTCTGTACATTGATTTTATATCCTGCGACTTTGCTATATTCATGGATCAGTTCTAGCAGATTTTTGGTGGAATCTTTTTGGTTTTCCACACAGAGCATCATATTTTCTGTGAAGAGTGAAATTTTGTCTTCCTCCTTGCCAATATGGATGCTTTTCATTCCTTTGTGTTGTCTGATTGCTGAAGCTAAGACTTCCAATAAAGTGTTTAATAACAGTGGTGAGAGTGGACATCCCTTTTGTGTTCCTGACCTCAAGGGAGAAAGTCTCAGTTTTTCCCCACTGAGAATGATATTAGTAGTGAGTCTTTCCTATATGCCTTTTATGATCTTGAGGTATGATCCTTCTATCCCTACTTCCTTGAGGTTTGTTTTTTTTTTTTTTTTACCAAGAAAGATACTATCATTTATCAAATGCTTTTCTCCATCTATTGAGAGAATCATGTGGTTTCTATCCTCTCTATAATTAATGTGATGTTTCACGTTGAATTGTGGGTATTGAACGAGCCCTACATCTCATGCATAAATCCCACTAGACTGTGGTGAATAATTCTTTTAATGTAGTTATATCCGGTTGTCTAATATCTTGTTGAGTATTGTTTATCCGTGTTCATTAGGGAAATTGGTCTGTAGTTCTCCTTTTAGTGGGGTCTTTTGTCTGGTTTTTGAATCAAGCTAATGCTGGCCTCATAGAATGAGTCTGGAAGATTTCCTTCCATTTCTATTTTTTGGAACAGCTTCAAAAGAATAGGTGTTCACTCTTCTTTAAATGTTTTGTAGAATTCCCATGGAAAGCCATCAGGCCTTGGATTCTTGTTTTTTTGGAAGATTTTTGATTACTATTTCAATGTCTTTACTGGTTATGGGTCTGTTCAAATCTCTATTTCTTCCTGTTTAAGTTTTGGCAGTTTATATATTTGCAGGAATTTTCCCATTTCTTCCAGATTGCCCAATTTATTGGCATATAATTGCTCATAATACTCTATTATTATTGTTTGTATTTCTGCAGTATTGGTTGTGATCTCTCTTCTTTCATTTATGATTTTTTTTAATTTGGGTCATTTCTTTTTCTTTTTAATCTGACTAGGGGTTTATCATTTTTGTTAGATCTTTCACAGAACCAGCTCCTGGTTGCATTGATCTGTTTTACTGTTTTTTTTCTATTTTGATATCATTGATTTCTGCTCTAATCTTTATTATTTCCTGTATTCTGCTGGTTTGGGGCTTTCTTTGCTGTTGTTTTTCCATCCCTTTTAGGTTTAAGGTTATATTGTATATCTGAGACCTTTCTTCCTTCTTTAGGAAGACCTGGATTGCTATATAATTCCCTCTTATGACCATCTTTGCTGCATCCCAGAGGTTTTAGGCTGTGGTGTTACCATTTTCATTAGCTTTCATGTACTTTTTAATTTCCTCTTTAATTTCTTCGTTAGCCCATCCATTCTTCAGTAGGATGTTCTTTAATCTCCAAGTATTTGTGGTCTTTACAATTTTTTTTCTTGTGGTTGATTTTGAGTTTCATAGTGTTGTGATCCGAAAATATGCATGGTATGATCTCAATCTTTTTGTACTTGTTGAGGGCTGATTTGTGTCCCAGTATGTGATCTATTCTGGAAACTGTTCCACGTGCACTCAAGAAGAATGTGTATTCTCCTGCTTTGAGATAAAATATTCTGAATATATCTGTTAAGTCCATCTGGTCCAGTGTCATTCAAAGTTATTTTTATCTTGTTGATTTTCTGCTTACATGATCTTTCCATTGCTGTAAGTGGGGTTCAAGTACCCTACTATTATGATATTATCAATGAGTTTCTTTGTATTTGAGATGAATTAATTTGAGATGAATTAATTATCTATTTGGGTTCTCTCACATTGGGGGCATAAATATTTACAATTGTTAGATCTTCTTGGTGGAAATACCCCTTAATTATGATATAATGCCTTTCTTAATTTCTTGTTAAAACCTTTAATTTAAAGTCTATTTTGTCTCATAAGACACTGACAAAGAATCTAGAGACTTTCTAGGCCTAAATTGCTGTAGAGTTGGAGTTTCTGGTGGTGTTCTCTGGTCCTTTCTAGTCTTTGTTGCTTTTGTCTTTTTTATTTTGTTTCATCTTTCCTCCCCTCAGAGAGCTCCCCTTAAAATTTTTCACAGTGGTCACAAACTCCTTAGTTTGTGTTTGTCTGGGAAACTCTTTTATCTCTCCTTTATTTTGAATGACAGCCTTACTTGATAAAGAATTCTTGGCTGCATATTTTTCCAATTCAGCATGTTGAATATATCCTGCCACTCCTTTTTAGCCTGCTAAGTTTCTGTGTATAGGTCAGCCATAAACCTAATCTTCCCTTATAGGTTAAGGACATTTTTTTCTCTTGCTGTTTTCATATTTTTTTCTTTGTGTATTTTGTGTATTTGACTATGATATGCCTTGGTGATGGTCAGTTTTTATTGAATCTAATGGGAGTTCTCTGTGCTAGTTGGATTTTGATGTCTGTGTCTTTCTGCATATTGAAAAAGTTTTCTGGTACAATTTGCTTACATAAGCCCCTTTTTCTTTCTTTTCATCTTCTGGGACTCCTACGATTCAGATATTATTCATTTTTAATAAGTCATTGAATTCTCTAATTCTTGTATCATTCTCTTTTGCCTTTTCCCCCTCTTTTATTCTGCTTATTTATTCTCCATACTTCTATCTTCTATATAGCTAATTTGCTGCTGTGCCTTGCCCACCCTTGCCATCTTGGCATACATTTGAGATTGTATTTTGGTGATAGCATTTCTAATTTCATCCTGACTAGATTTTACTTGTTTTATCTCTGCATAAAGGAATTCTATGTTTTTTTTTTCAACACCAGCTAGTATTCTTATTATCGTGATTCTAAATTCTAGCTCAGACACCTTGTTTCTATCTGTGTTAAGTCCCTGGCTGTTATTTTTTCCTGTTCTTTCTTTTGGGGTGAATTCCTACTGAGCTTTGTGGCTCAAGTTATGTAGATTTTTGTGTTGATCTTCAGATCAATTTTCTAAGTGTGCAAAATTGTTTGGTGCTGATCTAGCTACATTTCAGGGATGAGAGAAGCTAAGAACTTCCATGCTACTCTGCCATCTTATGATAATTTTTTCCCTAAGAAACAGATTTTTAACTATAGAGAAAAATTGATGTTCAATGAAGGGGATGTGGGTGGGGGGTGGTTAAAATAGGTAGTGAGGATTAAAGAGTGCATTTGGTGTGATGAGCAACAGGTGTTCTATGGAAGTGTTGACTCACTATGACATCTGAAAGTAATATTACACTCTAGGTTAACTAACTTGAATTTAAATAATTTTTTTAAAAGAAAAAAAATGCAGCCAAAGAAAATTAACTTGTCAACTCATTAAAAATACAATAAATGTACTACTTAAAGAAAGAAGTCATAGGAGTAAATTCTAGGTAGAAAAATAATATGATAAAAAAGATAAAGGTAGAATTGTACACGATCATTTAAAGATGAATGAGTAAAACATCTTAATGGTGGGCATTAAGACAGTGGATTGGAGGAGGACTTTATCCTTGCCTCTTCCCTCGAACACAGCTAGATAATTATAAAATTCTGAACACCCAGGAAATTGATCTAAGGACTGAGGCAACAAACTGCACACCTAGAGGGGGATAAGAGGCTACATACTGGAAATTAGGAGGTGCAGAGATGTGATTTGGGAGAGAAAAGAATCACAGGTGATGTGGAGAGGAGGGAGCCCTGATCACAGAGGGAGAGATAAAGCATCATGCAGGGGATTGCACAAGAAAAATGCTTCCCAGGGCACCTGGTGGCTCAGTCATTTAAGTGTCTGACTCTGGCTCAGGTCATAATCTCATGGTTCGTGAGTTGAGATCCACATCAGGCTCTCTGCTATCAGCACAGAGCCCGTTTTAGAC
This sequence comes from Panthera uncia, assembly GCF_023721935.1. NCBI lineage: Eukaryota > Metazoa > Chordata > Mammalia > Carnivora > Felidae > Panthera > Panthera uncia. The sequence continues at coordinate 66,883,699 of NC_064817.1, read as the reverse complement.
CATCTGTCCCCTCCTCTTGCTTCCTCTCCCCTGCTCTCTTTCAAAATAAATAAATAAACTAAAAAAATACTTCCTCAAAGTATTGACTTGTAAACCAGAGGGGCTGATTACCCCAAGCTTTCACAAGTAGCATGGCTGAAAGTCTGAAATTTTAGATGTCCATGCCATCACCAGGGTCCAACCTGGCAGGGATAGTGGTGCTCCTGTGCATAAGGAGGGTAGAGGCCCGGGAGAAGACTACATGCTCTGGGGAACCTCTGGTCCTGCTCAAAGAGACAGTTCCCCTTCTCAAAGTGCATTTAGGAGAAGCAGCAGATGGTCTCAGTGGTAAAAGAGCTTGTTGGCACCATGGAGCTGCCCTGTTTACTACCATATAAGCAGAGATGCCTGCTGAAGGCAGCTAACTTGGATGCCTGCTTTTTGTTGTGCCTTATCATAAACTCTAAGTTCCTGCACATTTGTGGCACTGTTTTTCTCAAACTGGTACCAGCCACAGCTTGGTGAGATCCTCCCTCAAAGGATCAGTTCGGGTTCACAATGCACTAGGTCCCTAAAAATGGAGTTTAGAAACCCAGCCACACAACTGAGATAAAACACAGGAGCACTGAACCACCAGAAAGGCAGATGCCTCAGACACAGACAGGAAGAAGGCGGTGATCTGAGAAAAATATGCAGCCAATAATACTTTATCCAGGTAGGCTGTCATTCACACTAGAAGGAGAGATAGTTTACCAGAAAAAACTAAAGGAGTTCATAACCACTAAACCAGCCCTACAAGAAATATTAAAGGGGATTATTTGACTGAGAAAGTCCAAAAGCAAGAAAGACTAGAAAGGAACAGAGAACATCTCCAGAAACAACTATTTTACAGGTAATACAATGGCACTATATTATATCTCTCAATAATCACTCTGATTTTAAATAGATTAAATGATCTAGTCAAAAGACACATGATCTGAGAATGGATAAAAAAAAAAACAAGATCCATCTATATGCTACTTACAGAAAATTATTTTAGAACTAAAGACACCTGCAGATTGAAAGTGAGGGGATGGAGGACCCTCTATCATGCTAATGGACATTAAAAGAAAGCCAGAGTAGCCATACTTATATCAGACAAATTCGGTTTTAAACGAAAGAATGTAAAGGCACCTGGGTGGCTCAGTCGGTTAAGTGTCTGACTTCAGCCCAGGTCATGATCCCACACTTCGTGGGTTTGAGCCCTGCATTGGGCTCTGTGCTGACAGCTCAGAGCCTGGAGCCTGCTTCAGATTCTGTGTGTCCCTCTCTCTCTGCCCCTCCCCTGTTTGCACTCTGTCTCTCTGTCTCTCAAAAATAAACATTTAAAAATTTTTAAACAAAAGAATGTAACAAGAGATGAAGAAGGACACTATAGCATAAGAAAGTTGTCTATCAAACAAGAAGATCCAATAACTGTAACTACTTATGTTCCCATCTTGGAGCCACCCAAATATATAAATCAATTAATAACACACATAATGAAAGTCATTGATAATAATACAGAAGTAATAGGGGACTTTAATACCCCACTTACAACAATTGACTGATCATCCAAGCAGAAAATGGAAGAAGGAAACAATGGCTTTGAATGACACTCAGGACCAGATGGACTTAGCAGATATATTCAGAGCATTTCATTCTAAAGCAGAATATACATTCTTTTTGAATACACATGCCACATTCTCAAGAATAGATCACATACTGGGTCACAAATCAGGCCTCAACAAGTATAAAAAGACTGAGATCATACTATACATATTTTCAGACCACAACACTAGGAAACTTGAAGTCAACCAGAAGAAAAAATTGGGGAAGACCACAAATACATGGAGGTAAAAGAACATCCTACTAAAGAATTAATGGGTTAACCAGGAAATTAAAGAAAAAAAATTAAAAGAATACATGAAAGCCAATGAAAATGAAAGCACTATAATTCAGAACCTTTGGGATGCAGCAAAAGCGGTCATAAGAGGGAAGTATATAGCAATATATGCTTACCTCAAGAAGAAAAAAGTCTAAAATACACAACCTAACCTTACACCTAAAGGAGCTCAGAAAGGAACAGCAAATAAATCCTGAAATCAGCAGAAGAATGAAAATAATAAAGATTAGAGCAGACATAAATGATATAGAAACAAACAACAAATATTGGAGAACAGATCAATGAAACTAAGATCTGTTTCTTTGAAAGAACTAATAAAGTTGACAAACTGCTAGCCAAACATATCAAAAAGAAAAGAGAAAGAACCAAATACATGAAATCATAAATGAAAAAGAAGAGATAATAAATGACACCACAGAAATACAAACAATTATAAAAGAATATTATGAGAAATTATATGGCAACAAATTGGGCACTCTGGAAGAAATGGATAAATTCCTAGAAATATAAAACCTACCAAAACTGAAACGGGAAGAATTAGAAAATTTGAACAGACCCATAGCCAGGAAAAAAATTGAATCAGTAATCAAAAATCTCCCAATGAACCAAATCCAGGGCTGCATGGCTTCTGATGGGAAATCTATCAAACATTTAAAGAGGAGTTAATACTTATTCTCAAACTGTTCCAAAAAATAAAAATGGAAGGAAAACTTCCAAACTTATTCTACAGGGCCAGCATTACCTTGATTCTAAAACCAGACAAAGATCCCACCAAAAAGGAGAATTAAAGGTCAATATCCCTTTTAACATGGATGCAAAAATTCTCAACTACATACTAGCAATTCGAATCCAACAGCACAGAGAATTAATCAGCACAATTTAGTGGGATTTATTCCTGGGTGTAGGGGTTGTTCAATATTTGCAAATCAATGAACAGGACATACCACATTAATAAAAGAAAGGATAAGAGCAATGTTATCCTCTCAATAGATGCAGAAAAATCATTTGAAAAAGTAAAGCATCCATTCTTGATAAAAAAAAAAAAAACCTTCAACAAAGTAAGGTAGAGGGAACATACCTCAACATCATAAAGGCCATATATAGTAGACTCACAGCTAAGATCACCCTCAATGGGGAATAGCTGAGAGCTTTTCCTCTATATTCAGGAACAGGACAGGGATGCCTACTCTCACCACTGTTATTAAACATAGTACTGGAAGTCATAGCCTCAGTAAGAAGGAAACAAAAAAAATGAAACACATCCAAATCAGCAAAGAAGAAGTGAAACTTTCAATATATGCAGATGACATGATACTCCATGTAGAAAACCTGAAAGATACCACCAAAAAATGCCAGAACTGATACACGAATTCAGCAAAGTCACAGGATATACAATAAACTTACAGAAATCTATACACTAATAATGAAGCAGCAGAAAGAGAAATTAATGAACCAGTCCCATTTATAATTACACCAAAAGCCATAAGATACCTAGGAATAAACCTAACCAAACAGATAAATAATCTGTACTCTGAAAATTATGGAACACTTATGAAAGAAACCAAAAATGACACAAAGAAACGGAAAACATTCTGTGCTCATGGATTAGAAGAACAAATATTGTTAAAATCTCTATACTACCCAAAGCAATCTACACATTTAATGCAATCCCTAGCAGAATAGCACCAGCAATTTTCACAGAGCTAAAACAAACTATCCTAACCTTTTTATGGAACCACAATAGACCCTTGGTAGCCAAAGTATCCTGGAAAAAAAAAAAAAAAGGCAAACCCGGAGGCATCACAATTCCAGACATTAGGCTATATTACAAATCTGTAGACATCAATACGGTATGATAATGGCACAATAACAATCACATAAATCAATGGAACAGAATAGAAAACCCAGAAATGAAACCACAACTATATGGGCAACTAATTTTCAACAAGGCAGGAAAGAATATCTGATGGAAAAAAAGTCTCTTCAACAAATGGTTTTGGGAGAACTGGACAGCAACATACAAAAGAATGAAACTGCTCACTTTCTTACACCATACACACACAAAAAATTCAAAGTGGATGAAAGACCTAAATGTGAAACACGAATCCATCAAAATCCTAAAGCAAAACACAAGCAGAAACCTCTTTGACATTGGTTGTAGCAACTTCTTACTTGCTAGACATGTCTCTGGAGACAAGGGAAACAAAAGCAGATGGGGACTATTGGGACTTCATCAAGACAAAAGCCTTCTGAAGAGTAAAGGAAACAATCAATAAAATTAAAAGGCAGCCTACAGAATGGGTGGAGATATTTACAAATGACTTATGTGGTAAAGGGTTAGCATCCCAAGTCTATAAAGAACATATCAAACTGAACACCTCAAGACCTAATAATCCCATTAAGAAATAGGCAGAAGGTCTTGCCATTTGCAACTACATGGATGGAACTGGAAGGTATTACGCTAAGTGAAATTAGCCAGTCAGAGAAAGACAAAAATCATATGACTTCACTCATATGAGGATTTTAACAGACAAAACAGATGAACATAAGGGAAGGGAAACAAAAATAATATAAAAACAGGGAGGGGGACAAAACAGAAGAGACTCATAAATATGGAGAACAAACTGAGGGTTACTGGAGGGGTTGTGGGAGGGGGGATGGGCTAAATGGGTAAGGGGCACTAAGGAATCTACTCCTGAAATCATTGTTGCACTGTATGCTAACTAATTTGGATGTAAATTTTAAAAAAAATAAAAAAATCAGAGAAAAATGAAAAAAAAAAAAAAGAAATAGGCAGAAGACATGAATAGACATTTTTCCAAAGAAGACATCCAGATGGTCAATAGACACATGAAAAGATGCTTATCATCACTCATCATCAGGGAAAATACAAATCAAAACCACGATGAGATACCACCTCACACCTGTCAGAGTGGTTAAAATTAACAACACAGTAAACAACAGATGTTAGTGAGGATGTGGAGAAGGGGGAACTCTTAGAACCAACTTTAAATATGTAATTTTGCTGCCTCAACTTTTGCAGCAAATCCAACTACTTATTGGACTCCAAAAAAAAAATCTTGAGGATAATATAGGGGTCACATAGAACAGAAAAATGACATGTCATTATGGACTAAGGAGGGTTTTGAATGATAGTTTAACAATTTTAGAACATGTTCACTGGATGATGGTAAGCATTTGAAGGTTTCTATTCAGCTCAATAGTTGTTTTAGAATAATGCAGCAATAAGGGTAAATTCCAATTGAATGAAAAAGATGTTTGAGTTGAGAAATCCATTGCATAGTTATACAAATATTTTAACTGTATATAACCAAATATGGATCTGAATTTCAGTGTTGGCATTGGATATGGTAAATAAACTGGCTATATAGATGTTATTGAAAATAATTTACAGTATTTGGTAAATAAATACATATGAGAATGTATGGAGAACATCACAACAAAACCATGTCTTACCTGCTCAGAGAAATGCTTCAGTAATGTGATGCATTTAATGAGTTGGCTTTTCAAACTGGAAAATTCTGACATACAATCAAATGGAGGCCTGCCAGGAAAGATGAGAAGAGATTCTGTCAATCTCAGTTTCATTGAATGTCATAGCTTTATACCTTAGGAAATTGAAAATTATAACTCACAATATATAGAGCTTTAGATCACTTTGAAAAAGTGCCAAGGGTCAGCTAAATTCTAGACATCACAAAGTTATACAAATAGTAACAGAAAGCTTATATGGAAGCTGATCAATGTAATGTATCTACGGTGTCAATAAACTGCTAAGATGGTAGGTACACAATTTACAATAGTTATCCCTATTTTCAAGTTACTATAAAAAGGTGGAAGACAGAGTAGGGAACTTTTTAATTTTTTTAATTTCTTTTTCCTTGGCTAGCTTACTGTAGAAATCAGTAAGCCAGTTAATATTTTAATGACTAATAGAAATATAATATAGTCAGAGAAGCCATTGTCAACAGACTCTAAGATTTCTATTATCATAATTAAGAGCTTTTTAAAACCCACAATGTCCACAGTAAATCTTAATATGTTACTTCCATTACTAATAAAGTGACAAATAAAGCTCTATCATACATATCTAAGCTTATAATGTTGGCAAAGCCAATCTTTTGTATACTGTAGTTCCATTGAAAAATGTTCAAATAACTCACTAAAAAGTCTAAGTCTTTTAGAAAAATACAAAAAAAGAAGAGGAAACTTCTTGGGAGGAGGTTATATAACCAACTTTTCCCTTTTTTGCCATGATGGCATATCGAATTAAAATCTTGAATTAACATCAATTCTATCTCAAAAGTACTTATCTCTATTACCAAGGTGACTCACTAGATTTATATTCTTCTTTTTAATAAAGTAAAAATAAGTTTTAGGCCTGAAATCATAGATTTGATTAAACCAAGTCAAATAATTGTTTGAATCACAATTTGACAAAAAAAAATCAATATTAAAACTAATAATGGAAAATTTACATTTTTATAGCATCTTTCCCATGTTGTATTTTAGAAGCATAGAGATAAGGCCAATTTTAGGATAAACCATAGAAATAATTTTCCTGGAAACACAATTATTTAATTTCAGAGAGAAAATAAGAAGCAATTCTTTCAATTAGCACGCTAAACAGATATCTGGTAAAAGAAATTTAATTTTTCTATAAGAAATTCAATTAGCCTGAGCCCTAAACATTATTTTGCTTTTGAGCCCCAAACATTCTTAAAACCCATGTTACTATATGAAAAGAAATGGGGCAAATGAGTCTCTGACACAACTTTCAAGACATGGTCTTTACTAGGAGGTCTTTGAAAAATCAGAAGCAGCTAAAGCTAAGAAATTTAAAAGTACCTAGATGTTTAATAGCAACTATGTCCAGTGCAAGGTATGTAGTGTGTTTTTTGATTCAATTGCCACTACTTCTTATGCAAGGACTATGAGGATCTGTAATGTTTTAAACTAAAGTTTAACAGTCAGACTCCTTAAAAAAAAAAAAGAAAAGATATTTCAGCTTCAATAAGCTCACAGATTATAGAATAAAACTATATAAAAATAAGTAAAGGAAACTACAAAAGTGGAGCAAGAGCTGTTATAAAATCAAGAATAATCATAAATTTGATATAAAACAAAATAAAATTAATTTAAGGGTAAAGCTAATTATATGAAAATATTTTTGTTTTAGTGATGAGAGTAAAAAGTATGACAAACTTTTCAGTTTTTTTTAAAAAAATTGTTACATCTAAAACTGTCTTGACATTTGTAAAATAGGGTTGAATGGGAATAAAAATTAAGAAAATTGGGAAAACTAATATGACATTTCAATAAATTTGTTTCAATGACTTAGCTGATAATAGAGATATGTTGAATACATAAAAATGTCAGACAGTATCCAAAGGTCTGGAAATATTTTGAATGTAATTATTACCCATTTAGCTTGAGCTGAAGAGAGACTTCGGTCCCATGAACAACACTATCACTATTAGGAGAAATTACTTATTGAGATTACAGGTTGTATAAGACTATAAATGCAATAAAGGTGTAATTGGGAAAAAAATAAAGTTTAAAATATTCAAGCTGTTAGGAAAGAAGGTGCTAAGATGAACCATAAGTTTGCCATATTCAAAAGCTGTTATATGAGGTCATTTCACATATATTATATCATTTTTAAAGAGGAATCTGCTACTACAAAATATTAAGGACTACTTACAACAAAATACTGTAAGAACAATATAAACCCCTTTTAATCTTACATGGTTTCACTGTTCAGAGAGCTAAGGAGCCCTCAAATTAGTTATATAATGAAAATGTCCAAAGCATCCTTCTCAATAATGCAGCCATGATTTGAGTTTTGTAATGAGACTACTTTAATAATACAAGACAATTTAATACTGTGAATAATCAGCTATCAATGAAGGAAATTATATTCACTTTGGGGGTCTTCTGTTGCCACTACTCATTCCTGTGGCTATCTCTGTTGAGTGACCATTATTCCTTTCCCTATTTTCCTTAACTTGAGCTAATTCCAAGGATTTCAATTATTTTCCGTTTCAACTTATTGCCAGACAGATATCTGTAAGGGGCTCAGACGAGAGGAAGTAGTGGAATTTATGAATTTCTTATGCTTTATCTAACATCCAATTTTAAATGTATTTGAAAAAGCAGGTCAGTCATTTCATCCCACTTTATCCGTTCATGTGAACAAAATGGGCTTGTCACTCAAGCATCAATTGAAATGAAAAGAGATGAAAAAGAATGAATAAGAATAACAAAGAGGGAAAACTATTGTGACTTGTCCTCTTCTCTCATTGATCATAAACACATGCATCCCTCTCTCACTACTTAGCCTGTCTACCTTTGGGGTATAATACTTTCTGATAGCAGAAGCAAAAGGCATAAGAATAAATATCCGTATAATGCTTCATTTGTGTGTAGAATATAGAGTTGACTATGTAGTCTTTGATCAAGATCACAATTAGGAAACTGATTTTTTTAGGAAACTGAAATATTAATGTTACCTAAAGGTTATTATCAGAATAAGATTAGAAATCATTAGCCTTTGATTTCTAAACCTTTCTCTGAGCAACACAGAGTTTTAAAAGCACTATTGACTCTTGTTTATCCTAATATAATAAATATATAAAAAAAGCATTATTTTGTTGCTGTAAATAGTCCAGAGAAAGTATTTTAGGGCTTTGGTGTTAACTTTTGTGCATTCCTAAAGGACTACAGAAAAACAAGTGTTTCTAATACAGCAGCAGAGTTTGATCTATAAAGGAAGCCCAAAGAAAGTCCTTGGTAAAACAAATATTACTCTGTAAAAAGTAAGATGATCAAATATTTCATTTAAAGCGAGTTTTATAAAAATATTTTTTCACTCTAGGGAGATATTCAGAGTATCAATAAAAATCTGTAATTGTATTTGAAAGATTTGTAGAAATAAAATCTAATCTATACATAAGTTTTCTGAAGAGGGAGAAAGAGGAAAAAATGCATCTTAAGGCTTTACAGATCAGATGTTAGGAATTACCTCTCCAGAATGTTTAGTATCATCTTGACCACATTTATCAGTTCAAGAGTAGCTGTTAGAATGTTATGAGGTGATTGTTCATTAATGCCATGTAGAATACGGGCCCTTCTTCTTTCCGATATCAAGACAAGAATACAATCAATAGCATGCTCAAGATGTTCACTTTGTTTTTTGAATGTTGTAGGCATCTTTTTGTCATTCTGAAATTAAAGTGAGAGTTTGGGGTAAGAAATAAGGCAGCACTTATCTAACACACTTATCTAACACACTATAAATATATTCAACAGCAGCACCATTTAGCCAAAGTAACATAAAAGGGATGCAAAATTACCACCAAACACTTTTCATACTTTACATATTGCTTTTGGTAATACATACACCATTCATGGCAGTAGTTACATAAAGATGTGAAAGGAATGAGGTTCAGTCATGTAAATATTGAGGGAAGTAATTTTATTAATGTGGCAACAACCATTTGCCTACAGTTAGCACATGTTAATTCTGGTACTGCCTTATTTGTATACCTATCTCATTTCCTTATTAAAGTATAGTCTACTGATGGAAAACTCTATATTACTTTGTGTTCTGAACAGAAATGGGTATAGATCTAAGAGACAGGAAAGGAGATTCTTACTTTTAATTTATCTCAGAGCCCTGCTAAATATATATAGTCCTTTCTGAGAGCTGGCAATTTAAATATACATACATTCCTAATATAACATACGAATATTAATTGGCACTGGTATTTAAATGTACCACTTCGGGGCACCTGGGTGGCTCAGTCGGTTAAGCGTCTGAGTTCAGCTCAGGTCATGATCTCGCAGTTTGTGAGTTCAAGCCTCATGTCGGGCTCTGTGCTGACAGCTCAGAGTCTGGTGCCTGCTTCAGTTCCTGTGTCTCCCTCTCTCTCTCTCTGCCCCACCCCCACTTGCACTCTCTCATGTGCACTCTCTCCCTCAAAAATAAATAAACATTAAATGTACCACTTCAAGTGATTTGACACTTATCTCACATATGTGTTTTCTCTTTTTTTAATGTTTATTTATTTTTGAAAGAGCAAGCGAGCAGGGTAGGGGCAGAGAGAAAAGGAGACAGAGAATCCCAAGCAGGCTTCATGAACAGAACCTGATGCAGGGCTTGAACTCCCAAACCAGGAGATCTTGACCTGAGCTGAGATCAAGAGTCAGTCACTTAACCAACTGAGATACCCAGGCGCCCTACATATATGTGTTTTATCTTTGCATGAACATGTGTACACACATTCCCATTCATCATGCTTTTGTCCAAAGCCTCATCAAATGGTTATCAGGATTAACCACAGGGTTGCAATAATGAATTCTCCCTCTTCGGAAGAAGTTACTCTAGCTTCCTGGTTTAATGATCAGTGAATTTGATTTACTAAGTAGTAAAGAAACCTACTGAAAAAGGACATACCCTTTTTTAGGTTTTGAAATTCTGAGGTGCAGAGAATTTTATTTAATTATGTGAGAAATGAGTTTATGATTATTTTTAGCCTAGGTCCAATAAGATATGTGAAAAGACCATATTAATGACTTCCATGAAACCAGAGAACCAAGACCACATTTCTTCAATAATTACTTCTTCCTAATATAAAATCTATTACGTGATGTGTTCAGATGTTCACTCTTAGTGTTTCACTTTAAAAATGATAAATCAGGGTGGCTCAGTCAGTTAAGCACCCGACTTTGGCTCTGGTCATGAACTTGCAGTTCATGAGTGCAAGCCCTGTGTCAGCTCGGTGTTGACAGCTTAGAGCCTGGAGCCTGCTTTGGATACTGTATCTCTCTCTCTCTGCCCCTCCCCTGTTTATGCTCTGTCTCTGTCTCTCAAAAATAAATAAATGTTAAGTTTTTTTTAAAAAAAATGATAAATCAACCTAAAAATAGGCCCTTTAAGATTTCTGATGAATAGCTTTGTTTTTGTAGCATCCACCTCCTGAAAATAAGCTTGCTTTACATTTGCTGATTAGAAAAGTAAGATGTATATTTGGGCATTTTTCCTTCTTTCAAGTGGTTTTAGAATAAGAAAAAGAAAGTTCAAAATGATGAAATCTACTTTTCTTATAGATGTCATAATGAAATTGCCATTGCCAGAATTTAAGATATAAACATTAGCATGTTTTTATTTCCATCTTTGGCTTCCCAGCATTTTCCAGCATTTATTGATATAATCTGGGATTTCAGATACAAATTATCATTAATATTAAAATAAATTAATATTATTGGGCTATATACTTTAGCTTTCCAGAGTTTTTTCAAAATTTTGTGTTAAGTATATAACCATATTAACAAAGATTATTTTGAAAAACTATGCTTTACTACTTTCATTGCTCATTGCTGGTTCTTTTATACTACAACATACCTGTCCTTGAATTATTTATTTTTATTCATTTTTTAGTCACCTGAAGTACATCTTCCAGTAATTTTAAGGAATTAATAGGTAATACATTTGCTGAGTTTATAGACTTAAGAACATTTTTCAGTCTCCAACTCACATAAATGGTTTCCCAAGATCACACAGCTAATTATTAGCAGATCTTATCCTGGGAACAGAAGCCTCTTGATACTCACTGTTCTTTCTACTACATTATTAAATGTATTAGCCCCTAGAGTGATAGGGAAATATGGGAATTTTTTGATGTATGCCATGCTACTGTCAGAGTGGTGAAATGGAAAGACATTTAGGTACACAGTGTGAGATCTGAATTTTCACAGATCACTTAAACGTATCAGAGCCTTGGCTTGTTTTATTTATCTCTAAAATGTAGATACTAACACCTGTTTTATCCATACATAGGATTGTTATAGATATCAAATGCTATACAAATAAGAGCTGTTATTATTTATATATAATTAGTATATACCAAAAACATATAAATTTTTATGTAATTCTTAACTACCAGACTCTATACAGTGGGCAATCTCTTCGCAATCTTAAAAAATCTTCAAGGAAATTAAATAGACCGTCTGATATTATGAATTTGAATTGACTTTCTTTTTTTTTTATTTAAAAAAAAATTTAATGTTTATTTATTTTTGAGACAGAGAGAGACAGAGCATGAATGGGGGAGGGTCGGAGAGAGAGGGAGACACAGAATCGGAAGCAGGCTCCAGGCTCTGAGCTGTCAGCACAGAGCCCGACACGGGGCTCGAACTCACAGACTGTGAGATCATGACCTGAGCCAAAGTCGGAAGCTCAACCGACTGAGCCACCCAGGCGCCCCTGAATTGACTTTCTAATGTAGTTTTTGAAAATTCTGTTAAGATTAAACAATTGATAAATACTATCCTTGTTTTGGTGTATACTTCACTAGACCTTTTTTAAAGAGTGAAAATAAGATATATGTCTTCTCTTTTTTTTTACTTTTTGTTTTAAGAACATTTTGCAGAAAGCAAACATTCCTTTCAGTAAACTCAAAAACAACTAGGTCAAGTAACTTACACTTTGGGAATATTTAGAAAAGAGAAATGAAAACCCAGGAGTGCCACAATGGTGATTATTTTAGCATGAATAACTAACAACAAATAATGTTATTTAAACTGTAAAAAAAAGGGAACCATGTTGAAATTTTTAAAAGCCATTTATATTAACATAGTAATGGGAAAGTTTCATTATTAATTACATATACCAATGAAGTCACAAAGGTGTCCAACCAAAAGTGTTCCTCAAGTGTTAGTTTGCCCTTGATATTGAATTTCTTATTTTTTTGAATTTTAGGTAATCTCTATCCCAAGCGTGAAGCTTGAACTCACAACCACAATTAAGAGTCACATGCTCTACTGACTGAGCCAGCCAGGCACCCCTTGAATTTCTTCTGAAACTATGAAGGTCATAATGTGCCAAAAGACATATTTTTACATCAACCCCTTTATGATACTATAAGCATGATGACAGCCAAAAAAGAACCCCTCATCTTTCCATTAAAATTTGAATTACAGGCTTTTCAGATTCCATTATGACTCATGAAATTAAATAAATCCATTTGTTTTCCATTTGACATTTAATTACTTTTTGTTTATATATAATCTTCATTAGTTTTACACAGCTTTCATGAACTGATGACAGTAGTAGCAGTAGAAATTAATGTTTCAGAAACACATTTTATCCCTTCAAAGCTGGCAGAGGAGTTTATTCTCTATGTACCACCACCTTCCTCCAAATACTTTTGATAATTCTAGTGGATTCATTATGTGTGCTGCATGTTCTAACACTATTCTGTCCAATGTTTGTGGTGTAAGAATAACAGTTGAATAATTTTATTGTAGTACACACAGTCAGAATTTGAGAATGGAACAGATCAATTTAGAGTATATACACCATCTGTATATTATGTGTATATAAGTGATACCTACAATATGGGAATTTTTTCAAGGGTTTATGCAAAAGGCAATGGGAATTTGTATGATTGAAAATAAGCTAAATATTACACCAAATCATTTCCTTTATTTACATACCATAGTCTTATAGAAAGGTAGAGGAACCATTTTAAATTCCATACTGTGAACATTGCTTATTTCTAAAGTAAGGCTCCAATATATATTTGTTTATATCTTGCATCATAAATAAGATCTACATATCTTTATACCTGGTCTTACATATATTACACATAAGACAGAATATTTGTTTATACTTTCTGCTTAATTTTTCTGTTATCCATTGAGTGGAAGCATCCACCTATTTTACAATTTGCCTAAAGTCAACCATGAATACACAAAAAGTCAAAACATGGAGAAATATTTTGTTTCTAGGACCATGTAGAATAGGTAGTAACATAAAAAGAAAAACATATCATTTTTAAAGTCTCATACTATGATGCAAATGGAATTATATCCTCCAAAGTCATGTCTATATGATACTAGTAAATGGAAGATTTTGATTAAAAGTTTCTATATTGCTTAGTGATTACCTGACACAAGCTCCTAATGTTTAAAAAAAGAAAACATTCACAACACTTGTATTTTCCAAAAGCAATACATTTATGACCTTCATTAATAGAAGTATAAACAGTATAAAATAATTCCCAAGCACTCAGATACTCTTTTCTAGCACTGGACTTATAGTCAGAGATCATTACAATTTGCTAACCACATAATTGTTCCACTTAGTATTTAATTATCTTATTTTTAATTTTTTTTAAATGTTTATTTATTTTGAGAGAGAGAAAGAGAGAGAGAGAGAGAGAGCATGTGCACACAAGTGGGAGAGGGGCAGAGAGAGATTCCCAAGCAGAATCCCAAGCAGGCTTTGTGCTGTCAGTGCAAATAAAGAGGTGAAATAAAGAGTCAGACACTTAACCAAGTGAGCCACCCAGGAACTCCTAATTATCTTATTTACAAAATGTGATTCTTCATGAAAACTCTAGGTTGTAGTCAAAGATTGAAGGCTAAAAACATTAAGTTATACTTGAGGATAAAATGAATTGATATGAAATAACTCTTTAAACTGTAATTTATTCTTTTCATGACTGCCTTTATTAATAATTATGAGAGTAATAATCACAAATCACCAAAAAGTAACCAAAATGTTTCATGATTAAAGTTTTAAAACAAAAATATTTATAAAGAGAGAGACAAACCAAGAAACAGACTCAACTATAGAGAATAAACTGATGATTACTAGAAAGGTGGGAGAGAGAAAGGGTTCAGTAAGTGATGGGGATTAAGGAGTTTGCTTGTGATAAGCACCAGGTGTTGTATGGAAGTAATGAATCACTATATTGTACACCTGAAACTAATATTACACTGTAGGCTAACCAACTGTAATTTAAATACAAAGTTGGAAAGAAAAAAAATAATGAAAATATTATTACATGGTATTTATTTTCTTCCTTTTCTAGCACAGATTACTTGTAAGATCTAAACTATAGTCATTTACACATGATCATTAACTTCTAAAAATGTCCATACCTTACCATTTATCCACTTTTTTCTCTTTCATATATTGCCTTTATGATAGAATTATTGGCTACAATTTTATGCTTCTGTTTTAAAATTTCTTTCATCTCTTAGTAGTAAATAATGCCATCTCATTAGTTTTCCTTTTCAGACATGAGGATGCATCTTTTCCTTTTTTTGGTGCAAAACTAAGGTGACTTTATTAAAGCAGAGACACAACCCATGGGCAGAAAGAGATGTGTTATAAGTGTGAGGGGTGATTCTTTTATATACTATGGAGTGGGGGAGATAAAGAGGAAGTTTCTTAAAGGGATTTTCATATGCTAAAGAAGACTTACAGATTACTGGAGGCCTAGCTGTTGTCAAGCTAAGGTTGTTTTTCCTTCTCGCAAGTCATTAACATTAAGACAGTAGGGAGTTCCTGGAGAAATGTTAATTTCTTCATTCCCCTGGGAATAAAGAACCAGTCCCTAAACACACTTTTGTACACACATTTTAAAATCAAATTCTTCCTTCCATGAATATCTCTGGTGTGTTAGATCTCTAACTCACAAAAATATCACATTTCATTTAACCATTCTTTTATTTTACATTTTATAGCAAACTATGTATTTTTAAATATTTTACCCAATATTTCTACTTTGTGCAGTCTTTTATAAGTCTTTAGGTAGCTATCTACTAGTCTTTATATTTCTGGAATGTATAAATTCAATAAAGTCAATCCATGAGTTTTTGTCTCACCATATCCCCCACATCCAGAAGAATGTCTCACATGTGGAAGGAGTCAAAAGAATGTATTTACTGAGTGAATGAATGAAGGCTAACGTAAACGTAAAGGATCAGGAGTCTCCTTATCTAGTACTGCCAATTCCACTACCTAACTCTGTATTTTTGAAATTTTAATTCCAGTATAGCTAATGTGAGAAATAAGCCCACTGACCCAATCAAAGAAGGGATGCAGAGATTCAGAGCACAGTGAAATGAAGCTTTAATCAACATTCTTGCAAGAGCAGGTATCTGATGGACAGGCATACTATGGGCACTTATAGTAAACAATTTATCTCTTCGTGTGCAAGTCCCTCCCCTAATTCCTCACTGCCTGAGTACTTCAGAGGTTACAGACTTACCCAGATGTCGCCTATGCCCATGTAAGGCAAAAAGTAGTCTGACTGGAACAAATATACATTCCCTGATGTGATGCAGAGACTTTCAGTCCCTCTTTTGTTCTTCAGCACATGCTCATTGCAAAACCCACAAAAATAAGCCCATGAAATCGAGGGGAAAAACCAGGAATTGAAGGATTTAAAGATTTGGAACTCCATTGTTGGGGAGTGGGAATCGTACATATTTCCAGTAGGAAATATTGTTAACTACACAGCACAGCTTTTATTTGGTATTTCTGAAAATGAATCATCTCCCTTATTTCTCACAGTTAACATACGGTGTTATATTAGTTTTGGGTGTACAATATAAAGATTGAACAATTCTATATGTTTATTGCATTATTTACAACAGCCAAATTATGGAAGTAGCCCAAGTGTCTGTCCATCAATAGGTGAATCTATAAATAATATGTGGTATATACTAATTTTGAGCAAATGATTTAACCACTGCATCTCAGTTTCCCAGTCTGTCAAATAGAAATAACAAACTCTAAAATATTATTGACATAATGTAGAGGAATAATGGGAAAAAGAAACAATATTTGAAAATCATTTTAAAATACATAGTGTATAATAACAATGTACATACATCTCCATTATTGTAATATATTTTGTATCCCATATTTGATGTAGCATTCAAAAGGAGACACTAGGTATTAAAGATAATTCTTTTCTGATAAGCGTTTACTTAACAAAAATAAAATGATTTTGAAAACTGTCTCCCTATACTCTCTTCAGAAGCTCACTGTGACATGCCACTGGAGTGTTTAATTTATATTCAGTATAGGTCATTTTAAATTCTGATTCTGTATTCTGATCAATTACCAGTGAACCATACCTTAACATATTATAGTTTGACATTTTCTTAGCACTTAATGAATCTTTTCATTATTTTGTATCCATTTTAATGGATGTTTAATGAAAACATCAAAAAAAAAAAACAGTGAACCCAGAGAATAATTGTGGGGGATAAGCTTAGGAATCCCCTGGGGCTTACACCAATGGGTTAAGAAGTCATAAAGAAATACAAAGTCATAAAATGCTCACACCCAAGTTTGGGTAAACCAGATTGGCACTCCAAGATAGGGGGGTGCAAAGACACCCTGAGAATAGGGAAATACAAAGGTGCCAGGAATAGGGAGTTGCAAAGGTACCCCAAAATAGAGAGGGGATGCAGAGCCCACAGAATAGAGAGGGAGAGGCAAAGGCCAAAATAGGAGCAGCGCAAAGGTGCCCAATACATAGGTATATGAAATAAACAAGACTATATATTCAGGATGGAAGCACCCCCAATTTAGTACTATAGCAGAAAAGCTCCCTTCATAGGAGAATAAGGCCAGGTTAGGTAAATTGGTGGACTATGGACCTCTGTGCTGCAGGCAAAGCAGCCCAAAGCAGAGAAGGTTAACCAAATAAAAGGTGCCTTATTAACCCTGAGGTTATTCCCCCTGTCTCATCCCCTAGGCTAGCAAAGATAAATAAGCACAGCGCCTCATGTGTGCCATTAACAACCATCGACCCATCTGCCCGGCAGCCAGATTTTGTTTTCTATTGACCCAAACCCCACACACTGTATATCTTCAAAACCCCCCTTTTCCCTCATGTCCCCAAGTTAATGATCCTAGTTTGTCTCTTTGTACACACCCACCATGTTTGTAAGCCTTCTGAGCTGAATAAATATGGGGCAAGGACCCTTATTTGGGGCTCTTGTCTTTTCCCGGACATTAGCCATCTTTCACTTTAATCCTGGGTCTGCTCTTTTGTTGGACAAAAGAGAACTTTAGACTTAGAGTCTACAACAAATAATCATTATTGTATTTTTTTTCTTGTTGATTGAGAAGCCACTTTCTGAGTATGTCACCTTTATTACAGTTGTGTATCCACTTCAAATTCCCTGAAAGACACATGAACTAAAACTATCACATGAACTATCTAAATATAAGGCATACCTCATTATATTGTGCTTCTCTTTATCACATTTTATTTTTTATCTATTTATATATTTATTTATTATCACATTTTAGATATTGCATTTTTTAATATATATTAAAGGTTTATGGCATCCAGCAAGTCTATTGACATCAGTTTTCCAACAGCATTTGGTTATTTCATGTCTCTGTTGCATTTTGGTTATTCTTGCAATTTTTCACCTTTTCATTTTTATTATAATTGTTATGGTATCTGTTATCAGTGACCTTAACTGATACTATTGTTTCAGGGGGTCATGAATCACACCCACACAGGACAGCAAACTTAATTAATAAATGTGTGTATTCTTACCACTCCATCAACCAGTCATTCTCCCATCTCTTTCCCTCTCGTCTAGCCCTCCTATTCTTTGAAACATAACAATATTGATGTTAGGCCAGTTAA
The DNA here is from genome assembly GCF_023721935.1 of Panthera uncia. NCBI lineage: Eukaryota > Metazoa > Chordata > Mammalia > Carnivora > Felidae > Panthera > Panthera uncia. The sequence goes on along the minus strand of NC_064817.1, from coordinate 66,865,300 downwards.
TAACACTACAATGGCCTCCAAGTGTTCAAGTGAAAAGAAGAATTGCATGTCTCTTACTTTAAAATCTTTAAAAGTTTAAACTTAGTAAAGAATTCATGCCAAAATCTGGGATAGTTTGAAAGAAAGTCCTCTTGCACCAGTTAGCCAAGTTGTGAATGCAAAGGAAAATTTCTTGAAAAAAGAATTAAAAGTGCTACTCCAGTGAACACAAAAATTATAAGAAAGCAAAACAGCTTTATTGCTGATATGGAGAAAGTATTAGTAGTCTGGACAAAAGATCAAACTAGCTACAAATACCCTTAAACCAAACCCTAATCCAGAGCAAGGCCCCAATTCTTCAATTCCATGAAGGCTGAGAGATGTGAGGAAAGTTTAGAAAAAAAAAAAAAAAGTTTGAAGCTAAAAGAGGTTGGTTCATGAAAATTAAAGAAGCATTCTCCATAACATAAAAGTGAAAGTGAAGTATCAAGTGCTGCAGAGAGTTATCCAGAAGATCTAGCTAAGATAATTAATGAAGCTAGCTACACCAAACAGATTTTCAATGTAGGTGACACAGCCTTCTATTGGAAGATGACATCTAGGATTTTCATAGCTAGGAGGAGAAGTCAATGCCTAGCTTCAAAGGACACGCTGACTCATTTACCATTCCAAAAATCCTAAGGCTCTTAAGAATTATACTAAATCTATTTTTCTTGTGCTCTATAAATGGAACAACAAAGCCTAGATGACAGCATGTTTGTTTATAACATGGTATGCTGATTATTTTAAGCCCACCATTGAGAACTACAGTTCAGAAAAAAAAATCCTTTCAAAATCTTACTGATTGTTGACTATGCACCTGGTAAATCAAGAGCTCCTATGGAGATATACAAGACTGATGTTGTTTTCATGCCTGCTAAAACAATTTCCATTCTGAAGTCCATGAATTAAGGAGTGATTTTGACTTTCAAGTCTTTATTTAAGAAACACATTTTAAGGCCATAGCTACCATAGATAGTGTTTCCTCTGATTGATCTTGGCAAAGTAAATTGAAAAACCTCCTGGAAAGGATTCACCATTTGAGATGCCATTAAGAATATCAATGATTCAAAAGAAGAGTTCCAAATAGCAACATTAACAGGAGTTAGGAAGAAGTTGATTCCAATATTCCTGAATGACTTTGCCAGGTTCAAGACTTCAGTGGAGGAAGTATCTGCAGATACGGTAGAGATAGCAAGAGAACTGGGTAGAATTAGAAGTGGAGCCTGAAGATGTCAATGAATGGCTGCAATCTCATGATCAAACTTTGACAGATGAGGAGTTTTTTATGGATGAGCAAAGAAAGTGTTTTCTTAAGATGTAATCTACTCCTGTAAAGAATTTCCCAAACAAAAGTTAAAAGAATTTATGACCACTAAACTAGGGTTATAAGAAATGTTAAGGATGACTCTGTGAGTGTAAAACAAAAGCCATGAGAAAAATAGAAAGTACAAAAGCAAAAAAAAAAAGTATACTTGCAAATATCTTCCAAGAGAAGCACGAAAGAAAAAAAAATGAAAATATATCAAATATCAGAAATGAGGAGGGGAGACGAGTAAAGAATAGGTTCAAAATTAAGCAACCATCAGCTTAATATAGACTGCTATATGCAAAATATATTATATACAACCTGAATGGTAACTATAAATAAATGACAGTAATAAATATGCAAAATATAAAGAGTAAAGAATTCAGGTATATCATTAAAGAAAACCAGCAAATCGTGAAAAAGAGGAGAAGAAAGGATGACAGAAAAACTACAAAACAACCAAAAAAAAAAAAAAACAACGAACAAAATGGAAATAAATACATATCTACTGATAATTACTTTGAATGAAAATGGACTAAATGCTCCAATCAAAAGAGATAGGGTGACAAAATGGATAAAAAAATACAAGACCCATCTATATGCTGTCTACAAGAGACTCGTTTCAGACCTAAAGACACCTGCATGTTCAATGTGAAGGAACAGAGAATTACTTAACATGCAAATGCATGCCAAAAGAAATCTTGAGTAGCAATACTTATACTAGACACGATAGACTTTAAAACAAAGTCTAAAAGTAGACAAAGAAGTACACCATGTAATAATACAGGGGACAATCCAACAAGAAGATATATCAAGTGTAAATATTTATGCACTCAAAATAGGAGAAACCACATTCATAAAACAGTTATAAACAAATGTAAAGGAACCAACTGATAATAACACAATAATACTAGGGGACTTTAGCACCCTATTTACATTGATGAAAATATCATCCAAACAGAAAATCAACAGGGGAGCAGTGGCTTTAATTGACATACTGGAACAGATGGATTTAACAGATATATTCAGAACATTCCATCCTAAAACAGCAGAATACACAATGTTTTGAGTACCCAGAGAACATTCTCCAGAACAGATCACATACTAGGCCACAAAAGAAGCCTAAACAAATTTAAAAATATCAAATACATACCATGAATCTTTTCTGACCACACACTATGAAACAAGAAATCAACCCCAAGAAAAAAGTCTGGAAAGAATGCAAATACAAAGTGTTTAAATAACATACTACTAAACAATGAATGGGTCAACCAAGAAATCAAAGAAGAAATCAAAAATTACATGGAGAGGGCACCTGGGTGGCTCAGTCAGTTAAGCATCTGACTCTTGGTTTCAGCTCAGGTCACGATTTCATATTTCATGGGATTGAGACCCATGTTGGTCTCTGTGCTGACAGTGCATAGACTGCTTGGGATTCTCTTTCTCCTTCTCTCTCTTCCCCTACCCTACACATGCACTCTCTCTCCCTGTCTCTCTGTCTTTCAAAATAAATAAATAAATATTTTTAAAAATTACATGGAGAGAAGTGAAAATAAAAACACAACTGTCCAAACCCTTCAGGATGCAGAAAATGTGGTTCTAAGACAGAAATTTATAGCAAGACAGGAATAACTCAAGAAATAAGAAAAATATCAAATAAACAACCTAACTTTACACTGACAGGAGCTACAGAAAGAACAACAAAACCCAAACCAGCAGAAGGAAGGAAAGAATAAAGATTGGAGAAAAAAAAAAAACAACCAAAAAAAAAACAAGACCAAAAAAAAAAAAAAACCAGTATGGAAACTAAAAGAAAAATAGAATCCGTCAATCAAGCCAGGACCTGGTTCTTTGAGAAGATCAACAAAATTTATAAACCTGTAACCAGACTAATCAAAAATGGAAAAAAGGTAGAGAGAGAAAGTACTCAAATAAACAAAATCACCAATGAAAGAGTAGAAATAACAACCAATACCACAGAAATACAAACAATTGCAAGAGAATGTTATGAAAAATGACAAATTAGACAACCTAGAAGAAACCAATAAATTCCTAGAAATATGCAAACTACCAAGACTGAAGCAAGAAAAAAATAGAAAACTTGAACAGACTAATTACCAGCAAGGAGACTGAATCAATAAAAACAAAACAAAACAAAACTCCCAACAAACAAAAGTCCAGAAGCAGAGGGCTTCACAGACAAATTTTATCAAACATTTAAAGGACAGTTAATAACTATTCTTCTCAAACTATTCCAAAAAAATAGAAAAAGGAAAGCTTCTGAATACATTCGATGAAGCCAGTATAACCCTGATACCAAAACCAGATAAAGATAACCACACAAAAAAGGGAACTACAGGCCAATATCTCTGATGTACATAGACTCAAAAATACTCAACAAAATACCATCAAAACAAATCCAATGGAATGTTAAAAAAAATCAATCAATATGATCAAGTGGGATTTAATCCTGGGATGCAAGAATAGGTCAGTATTCACAAAATAATAAATATGATACATTACATCAATAACAGGAAAAAACATATTATCATTTCAATAGAGACAGAAAAAGCATTTGACATAAGACAACATCCATTCATGATAAAAACCATCAACAAAGTAGATAGAGAGAAACATTGCTAATCATAATGGAGGCCACATATAAAAAACCCACAGAAAACATTATACTCAATAGGAAAAACTGAGAGCTTTCCCCTAAGGTCAAGAACAAGAAAAGCAAGTCCACTCTCATTACTTTTATTCATAATAGTTCTGAAAGTACTATCCACAGCAAACAGACAATGAAAAAAATATGTGTCCAAATTGGTAAGGAAAAAGTAAAACTTTCACTCTTTGCAGATGGCATGATACTCTATATAGGGTATCTTAAACACTTCACCAAAAAACTACTAGAACTGATATAGAATTCAGTGAGTCTCAGGATACAAAATGCAGAAATTTGTTGCAGTTTTATACATTAATATTGAGGGAAAATAAAAAGAAATTAAGAAAACAATACTATTTACAACTGCACCAAAAACAATAAGATACCTAGGAATAAACCTAACCAAACAGGTGAAGTACTTGTATTCTGAAAGCTAAAAGTTATAACATTGATGAAAGAAACTGAAGATGACACAAAGAAATGGAAAGACATTCCATGCTCATGGATTAGAAGAACAAATATTGTTAAAATGTCTATACTACCCAAAGCAATCCACACATTTAATGCAATCCTTATAAAAATATCAATAGCATTTTTACACAGAACTAGAACAAACAATCTTAAATTTTATATGGAGCCACAAAAGACTGTGAATAGCTAAAGCGATTTTGAAAAAGAAAAGCAAAGCTGGATGTATGACAATTCTAGATTTCAAGTTACTATTACAAAGCTGTAGTAACCAAAACAGTATGGTAGTGGCACAAAAATAGACCCAGAGATCAATGAAATAGAATAGAAAACCCAGAAATAAACCAACAACTATATGGTCAATTAATATTTGACAAAGCAGTAAAAAATTGGTAATGGGGAAAAGATAGCTTCTTCAATCAATGGTTCTGCAAAAACTGCAGCTACATGCAAAATAATAAAACTGGACCACTTTATTACACCACCCAGAAAATAAACTCTAAAGGGATTAAACACATAAATATGAGACCTAAAACCATAAAACTCCTAGAAGGGAGCATAGGCAGCAATGTCTTTGACATTGACCATAGCAACACTTTCTATGTATATCTCCTGAGGCAAGGGAAATAAAAGCAAAAATATACTATTGGGATTACATTAAAATAGAAAGCTTCTGCACAATGAAGGAAACAAACAATAAAAATAAAAGGCAACCGAAGGAATTGGAGAAAATATTTGCAAATGATATATTGGAGAAAGGGTTAGTATCCAAAATATATAAAGAACTGATACAATTCAACACCCAGAAAACAAATAATCCAAAATGGGCAGAAGACATGAACAGATATTTTCCCAAAGAAGACATACAAATGGCTAACAGACACATGAAAAGATGCTCAGTATTATTCATCATCAGGGAAATGCAAAACAAACTACAGTGAGATATCACCTCACACCTATCAGAATGGCTAAAATCGAAATGAAAAGAAAAGACAGGTGTTGGCAAGGATGTGGAGAAAATAGAACTCTCTTGTACTTTTGTGGGAATACAAACTGGTGCAACCACTGTGGAAAACAGTATGGTGGTTACTCAAAAATTTAAAAATACAAGCACCCTATGATCCAGTAATCACACTATTGGGTATTTACAAATAATATGCAAAAACACTAATTCAAATGAATACAATCCCCCCTATGTTTATTTACAGCAGCATTATTTACAATAGACAAATTATGGAAGTATACCAAGGTCCACTGATAGATGAATGGATACAGAAGAAGTGGTATACACAATGGAATATTACTCAGCCATGAAAAAAAAATAAAATCCTGACATTTGCAACTACAATGATGGAGCTAGAGTGTATAATGCTCAGTGAAATAAGTTAGTCAGAGAAAGGAAACAAGTACCAAATGTGAAATTTCATATGTGAAATTTAGTGAACAAAACAAAGGAGCAAAGGGGAAAAGAGAGAGAGGGAGAGAGAGAGAAATAGACTCAACTATAAAAAACAAACTGATGATTACCAGAGAGGAGGTAGGTTCAGGGATGTGTGAAATATGTGATGAGGATTGAGGAGTGCAATTGCCATTATGAGCACTGGGTGATATATGGAACTGTCAAATAACTATATTGTACACCTAAAACTAATATAACACTGAGTGTTAGTTATACTGGAATTACAATAAAAATTTTTAAATGTGGTGTACCCAAAAATATGTTACAATCTACTCCTGGGTGTGATGCTGTGAATATTGTTGAAATGACAATAAAATATTTAAAATATTACATAAACTTAGTTGATATAGCAGTGGCAAGGTTTCAGGGAATTGACTTCAATATTGAAAGAAGTTCTGTGGGTAAAACGCTATCAAAGATATTGCATACTATAGAAAAAAAATTTCATGAAAGGAAAAGTCAATTGATGCAACAAACTTCATTATTGTCTTATTTTAAGAAATTGCCACAGCCATTCCAACCTTAAAAAGCTGATCAATCAGCAGCCTTCAACACTGAGGCAAGATTCTCTACTTATAAAAAGATTATGACTTGCTGAAAGCTCTGGTGATTATTAGCATTCTTTAGCAATAAAGTATTTTAAATTAAAATATGTACATTGTTTTTAAGACATAATGCTATCGCACACTTAATACAGTATAGTGCAAAATACCTTTCATATGCAATGGGAAACCAAAGCATCTATTTGACTCACTTTATTGTGATATTTGCTTTATTGTAGTGGTCTAGAACCAAACCCCCAACATCTTCCAGGTATGTCTATAGGACGTAGTGAGTTTTAAATATAATTTATTTCCAATTCAGTAGGTGGGAGCCCAAGTACAATGTATTGTTTTACACTTAACGTTGGGCTGAGAACCAGAGCAAGTATTAAGGAAACTGCTATAAGTAAACACAATCCAAAACATTCAACTTCCTAGAGTGGATTGTACTAAAGCCATCAAAAATCAGCAAATGGCGCTTAATCAGGAAACAGAAGTGTTTGTAGATCTAAGCATTGAGCCTATGCAGCCATCAAAATGTGAGTGAGAATAGTTCTAAGGAGCAAATGTAGGCCAAATATGTTCTATAGAAGAAATTGATATAATGACAAGAATTGATTAATGTAAGTAAGAAAAAAAGTAACACGTAAAGAAGATATGGATTAAGAGAGAATCGAGGAGTCTGAGAATGTCCTGGTGTCTGGTCAGGTGGTGGGGCCTGCTCGGTTTATAAAAATACAGCCTTGATGGAGTGATATCCACAAGATGGATGAACAAGGTGTCCTTCACTCATATACCACTTCATCAATTATTTTATATACATCCACGGACAAGATTGCCTTTATGGGAGTTTTGTGATGCAGACAGAACATTATGAAACCCAGGTCAATCCAGGACCTACAAGAGTCATATTGAGGAGGCAAAAGGCAGGCCCACACCCAGGTGGTGGACTCATCAAACATAGTTCTGACTTGAGACACAGAATTAGCTTTTTATACACCTGAGGACTTGGCTAAAGCTGTATTTACCTTTGGTCTGGGCAACAGTACCATATGCTAAGGGGTCAGAAGGAATCATGCCCATCTGTGCTTTGTGTAATAGGTATACAGACGTTGGTCCTGGGTGTGGATCCTGAAGTGGCTAGTGAACCAGCTCCAGTCCCTTTTGGCTTCAGTCTGAAAGCCCTGGAGGTAAGCTCACCAAATTCAATCTAAATGTAGATTCCATAATGGCTCTAGACACCTCTAGCTGCAGTCTGCAAACAGTCCTGGTAGCACCTAGTGAGAAATATTCCTAGTTGTAACCCCAGAGATCTTGAAATGGCCCTATACTTTGCTCTATCCCCATCAATACCACAGTCTACCAACAGACATGCCAGCCATGAGACCAGGCAGGAGACACTCATGTATGCAACCTTGGAGATACTAGAAAGGTCCAGATACATGGCTCTAACCCCCTTCCAGACACAATCTACCAGCATTCCTGTTAACCCAGAGACCCACTGGGAGACAATCTTGTCTGAAAGCCAGATCCTAAAACGGGCCTTATACCTGGCTCCAGCCACAGTCCACCAGCAGACATGCTGGCCCAGGGACCCAGCAAGAGATATACTGGTTTGTTTCCCCAAGGATCCTAAAAGGGTCCCCTATTCAGCTCTGTCCCCTACTAGCCACAGTTCATGAGTAGTAATGTCTCAGGAACACAGTGAGAGACACTCCTGTCTATGCTCCTGTAGACCCTGAAAAGAGGCCTAAACTCAGTAACAACCCCTCTCAGCTTCAGTCTATGAGCAGTCCTTATAGCATAAGGATTAAGCGGGTGATGCACATGTATATTCCTCAGGAGTACCTGAAACAGACCTCTACTAGGCTCCAGCCCCTCCAATTATAGTCAGGGAACAGTCATGCCCACCTTGGGAAATATTCAAACCCATGTCTCAAAAATATTGAGGTTTGCAAACCTCAATATTGGTTGTGAAACCTGAAACAGCCACAGGGCTCAGTTCCAGACCTTCTCAACCATAGCTTAGGGCCAGTGCTGCCCATGCAGGTATCCATAGAATGACCAGAAACAGAGTCCCTCCCAGGGATTTAGCAGGAGTCACAAATGTCTGCACATCTGGTAATAGGCCCATTCTCTGAGGACCCAGCTGTTGGCCCTGAAGCAGATCCTTGTCCCAGTGCCACCCTACTGAACAATGTACTAAAGGTACACTTATCTACCCAGGGACATAATCCATGCTATTCAGAGCCCCTGGTAACAAGCTTAATCAATGGTGGAATGCACTGTAGACCTAGAGACAGTTTCATAATTAGCTCCAACACAGTGCAACTGTGAATCTGGAGATAATGGTATCAGAAGGGGGAACTAACAGGAGGTCTTTACCTATGGACCAGTCTTAGAAAGTGCAAAAGGTGGGAGGAGCCAAGATGGCAGAACAGCATGGAAGCTTTTTGTTGTGTCTCACATTCATGAAATACAGCCAGACCAACACTAAACCATCCTATACACCTAGAAAGTTATTGGAGGATTAACACAGCAATATGCACAACCTGAACCACAGAATTCAGCAGGTAAGTGGTGCAGAGAGCTGAACTTGGGGAATGAGAAGCTGCAAAAGGTAGGGAACCCCTTTTGTGGGCAGAGAGAGGATGGAGACTGAGGAGGGGAGCATACCGGAAAAGCACCCCTCCCCAAAAGCAGCTGGAGAGAAAGTGGAAAATTGGAAACAGCCACAGAGACTAAACTAAAAAGGGATAGAGGAGAAAGGAGAAAGGAGAGGGTTTAAATTCCATTAAAACTGTGAACAAGGGGAGTGCAAAGGCTGCAACTCTGCAGCTCGATACCTGGCAGTGCTCTGTTGGGAAGGGCAAATCCCCAGGAAGAGTGGGGTCTGAGAGGTTCTCGGGCCACACAGGGACAAGCGGTTCCACTGTTGGAAGGACATTTGGTAAGACTGTTGAAGCCACCTGGTCCCAGCAGACCCCAGAAGACGACCACATTCCCTGGTGCTGGGGCAAGGTCTTTGAGGGTGAAGCCTGGTACCAGATGGGTGTTGTGATTTTCCATAATCCCTGAAATGCTGATGCTACACTGTCTCATGAACTTTTGCTGGGGCGGGCTGGCACCTGGCCACAGTCTCGGGGCACCGGCAACAGCAGGGTCCAGCGGGCATTCCTGGGTGCAGCCGACATTTGGTCATTGCTCATTTGGCCATTGCTCGGTGAGACCCTCCCACAGAGGGGTAAATGACTCAAAGCCGCAGTCCTTCAGAAGTAGGGGGCCAGGGAAAGCAGCTGCATCTGAGACAAAACTTGGGAGAGAGGTACTGCCTGGGGCCTGGTCATGGAGAGTGAAAAAGCAGGGGATGGACAAGAGCTGAAGACAGGACCAGTGCACGATTGCTGATCCAAGACAACAGACTGGGTAGCTGGGTGGTGCCATTTTCACTGCTCCCACGCATGCACATAAGCACCTATGAGCACTGCAACAATCCACCCCAGTAGGCTAGCAGGGCCATCTAGTGGAGAGTGGAGCTGTTACACTGAGCCCCACCCAACTGGGCCAACTTCGCTCTTCAAGAACACAAGCCTCACAGCCGGCTTAGCTTATGGACTATAAAGGGCTACATAGACTGACTTCTAGGGGAAAACAAAGCAATTTCAGTCCTACTTCAATCTGTTAGCAGGTTCATCTATTCAATTTTTTTCTTTTTTTTTTCCTTTTTCCTTTTTCTCTTTTACAATTCTTTTCTTTTTCTTGACTAAAGAAAGAGAAAAAATCATTTTTATTTTCAATTTTTATTAAATATATCTGTCTTTAATTTTTATTACTATATTTTTTACTTTTGTGTACATTTTCTCAAATTCTACTTTACTTCCATCATTTGATTTTAGTCTACTTGAGTAGACTAAATTTTCAAACAATTTCCTTTTTTTCTTTTTCTTTTTTTGTCTTTTTCATTTCTTTTTCTTGAATGCAGAAAGAGAAAAAATTCATTTTTACTTTCGATCTCTTTTAAAAATATTTTTATTTAACTTTTATTACTATATTTTTGCTTTTATATAATTTTTTTCAAATTCTAACTCCCATCATTTTATTTTAGTCTACTACAGTGTATTCACTTTTTCAAATTTTCAAATGATTTCTTTTTTCTTTTCTTTGTTTTTTTTTCTTTTTGTTGCTTTTCTTTTTTCTTAAATACAGAAAATGAAAAAAATTCATATTTATTTTTAGTTTTTATTAAAATATTTTTCTTTAATTTCTTTCTATTATATTCTTTACTTGTGTATATTTTTTCAAATTCTATTTTACCCCCATCATCTCATTTTAGTCTACTTCAGTGTATTTATTTTTTCAAATTTTCAAATGATTTCCTTTTTTTTCTTTCCCCCCTTTCCTTTTTTTCTCTAATCTGTCAAACTACTTTAAACACTCAGACCAAAACACACATAGGATCTAGCATCATCTATTTGACTTTTGTGAGTATGCGTGTGTTTTAATTTTTAATTTTAATATTTTTTAATTTTAATTTTTAATTACAATTTTTCTACCTACTTAATTCCTTTCGTCCCTTCAAAATGACAAAATGAAGGAATTCACCCCAAAAGAAAGGGCACAAAGAAATGACAGCCAGGGATTTAACCAACACAGATACAAGCAAGATGTCTGAACAAGAATTTAGAATCATGATAATAAGAATACTAGCTGAAATCGAAAATAGATTAGAATCCCTTTCTTCAGAGATAAAATAAGGAAAAAATAGCCAGAATGAAATAAAAAATGCTATAAATGAGCTGCAATCACGGATGGATGCAGCGGTGGCAAGGATGGATGAGGCAGAACAGAGATCCAGCAATATAGAGGACAAACTTATAGAGAATAATGAAGCAGGAAAAAAAAGGAGGGAGATTAAAGCAAAAGAGCATGATTTAAGAATTAGAGAAATGAGTGACTCATTAAAAAGGAACAAAAACAGAATCATAGGGGTCCCAAATGAGGAAGAGAGAGAAATAGGGATAGAAGGGTTATGTGAGCAAATCATAGCACAAAACTTTCCTAACCTGGGGAAAGACACAGACATCACCATCCGGGAAGCACAGAGGACCCCCATTAGATTAAAAAAAAACCAACCATCAACAAGGCATATCATAGTCAAATTCACAAAATACTCAGGCAAGAAGAGAATCATGAAAGCATCAAGGGAAAAAAAGTCCCTAACCTACAAGGGAAGACAGATCAGGTTTGCAGCAGACCTATCCACAGAAACTTGGCAGGCCATAAAGGAATGCTGGGATATATACAGTGTGCTGAATCAGAAAAATATGCAGCCAAGAATTCTTTATCCAGGAAGGCTGTCATTCAAAATAGAAGGAGAGATGAAAAGTTTCCCAGACAAACAAAAATTAAAAGAGTTTGTGACCACTAAACCAACCCTGAAAGAAATTTTAAGGGGAACTTGTTGAGGGGAGAAAGGATATATATATGTAGAAAGGATATATATATGTGTAGAAATGTCCTTAGAAAGGACCAGAGAACACCACCAGTAACTCCAACTCAACAAGTATCATAATGGCAATAAATCCATATCTTTCAGTACTCACTCTAAACATCAACGGACTCAATGCTCCAATCAAAAGTCATAGGGTAACAGAATGGATAAGAAAAGAAGATCCATCTATATGCTGTTTTAAAGGAGACCCACTTTATACCTAAAGACACCTTCAGATTGAAAATAAGGGGATGGAGAACCATCTATCATGCTAATGGTCCACAAAAGAAAGCCGGAGTAGCCATACTTAGACAATTTAGACTTTAAAATAAAGACTGTATCAAGTGATGCAGAAGGGCATAATATCATCATCAAGAGGTCTATAGACCAAGAAGACTTGACACTTGTAAACATTTATGCGCCAAATGTGGCAGCACCCAAATATATGAAGCGATTAATCACAAACATAAAGAAATTCATTGATAGTAATATCATAATAGTAGGAAACTTCAACACCCCACTCACAGCAATGGACAGATCATCTAATCAAAAAGTCAACAAGGAAACAATGGCGTTGAATGACACACTAGACCAGATGGACCTAACAGATATATTCAGAAAATTTCATCCTAAAGCAGAATACACATTCTTCTCCAGTGCACATGGAACGTTCTCCAGAATAGACTATATACTATGACAAAAATGAGCCCTAAGGAAGTACAAAAAGATTAATAACATACCATGCATATTTTCAGACCACAACACTATGAAACTCGAAATCAACCACAAGAAAAAATTTGGAAAGGTACCAAATACTTGGAGACTGAAGAATTTCCTACTAAGGAATGAATGTACTAACCAAGCAGTTAAAGAGGAAATTAAAAAGTATATGGAAGTCAATGACAATGATAATACTATAAACCAAAACCTCTGGGACGCAACAAAGGCCATCCTAAGAGGAAAGTATATAGCAATCCAGGCCTTCCTAAAGAGGGAAGAAAGATCTAAGCTATACAATCTAACCTTATGCCTTAAGGATCTGGAAAAAGAATGGGAAATAAAACCCAAAAGCAGAATTAGACAGGAAATAATAAAGAATAGAGCAGAAATTAATGCTATTGAAACAAACAAAACAAACAAAACAAAAACAGAACAGATAAATGAAACCAGAAGCTGGTTCTTTGAAAGAATAAACAAAATTGATAAATCCCTAGCCAGTTTGATCAAAAAGAAGAAGGAAAGGATCCAAATAAATAAAATCAAAAAACAAAGAGGAGAGATCACAACCAACACAACAGAAATGAAAACAATAAGAGAATATTATGAGAAATTATATGCCAATAAAATGGGTAACCTGGAAGAAATGGACAAATTCCTAGAAACATATACACTACCAAAACTGAAACAGGAATAAATAGAAAATTTTCACAGACCCATAACCAGTAAGGAAATCAGATTAGTAATCAAATATCTGCCAAAAAACAAGAGTCCAGGGCTACATGTTTTTCGAGGGGAATTCTACCAAACATTTAAGGAAGGGTTAACACCTATTCTTTTGAAATTGTTCCAAAAAGTATAAATGGAAGGAAAACTTCCAAACTCTATGAAGCCAGCATTACCTTGATTCCAAACCCAGACAGCGACCCCGCTAAAAAGGAGAACTATAGACCAATTTCCCTGATGAACATGGATGCAAAAATCCTCAACAAGATATTAGCTAACTGGATACAACAATACATTAAAAAAATTATTCACCACAACCAGGAGGGATTTATACCTGGGATGCGGGGCTGGTTCAATATCCGCAAAACAATTAACGTGATTCATCACATCAATAAAAGAAAGGACAAGAACCATATGATCTTGTCAATAGATGCAGAGGAAGTATTTGACAAAATACAGCATCCTTTCTTGATACAAACACTCAATTAAGTAGGGATAGAAGGTGCATACCTCGAGATCATAAAAGTCATATATGCATGACCCAACTCTAATATCATCCTCAATGGGGAAAACTGAGAGCTTTCCCTCTAAGGTTAGGAACAAGACAGGGATGTCCACACTCACCACGGTTATTCATCATAGAACTGGAAGTCTTAGCCTCTGCAATCAGACAACACAAAGAAATAAAGGCATCCAAATCAGCCAGGAGGAGGTCAAACTTTCACTCTTTGCAGATGACATGATACTCTATATGGGAAACCCAACAGATTCCACAAAAAAAAAACTGCTAAAACTGATTCATGAGTACAGCAAAGTTGCAGGATATAAAATCAATGCACAGAAATCGGTTGCATTCCTATACACCAACAATGAAGCAACAACAGAAGGAGAAATCAAGGAATCGATCCCATTTACAACTGCACCAAAAACCATAAAATACCTAGGAGTAAATCTAACCAAAGAGGTGAAAAATCTATATGCTGAAAACTATAGAAAGCTTATGAAATAAATTGAAGAAGACAGAAAAAAATGGAAAAAGATTCCATGCTCCTGGAGAGGAAGAACAAATATTGTTAAAATGTCGATACTACCCAAAGCAATCTACATATTCAATGCATTCACTATCAAAGTAACAACAGCATTCTTCACAGAGCTAGAACAAACAATCCTAAAATTTGTATGGAACCAGAAAAGACCCAGAATAGCCAAAGCAATCTTGAAAAAGAAAACCAAAGCAGGAGGCATCATAATCCTGGACTTCAAGCTATATTACAAAGCTGTAATCATCAAGACAGTATGGTACTGGCACAAGAACAGACACTCAGATCGATGGAACAGAATAGAGAAACCAGAAATGGACCCACAAACGTATCGCCAACTAATCTTTGACAAAGCAGGAAAGAATATCCAATGGAATAAAGACCGTCTCTTCAGCAAGTGGTGCTGGGAAAACTGGACAGCGGCATGCAGAAGAATGAACCTGGACCACTTTCTTACACCATACACAAAAATAAACTCAAAATGGATGAAAGACCTCAATGTGAGACAGGAAGCCATCACAATCCTCGAGGAGAAAGCAGGCAAAAACCTCTGATCTTGGCCTCAGCAACTTCTTACTCAACACATCTCCAGAGGCAAGGGAAACAAAAGCAGAAAGGAACTACTGGGACCTCATCAAAATAAAAAGCTTCTGTACAGTGAAGGAAACTATCAGCAAAACAAAAAGGCAACCGACAGAACAGGAGAAGATATTTGCAAATGACATAGCAGATAAAGGGTTAGTACCCAAAATCTATGAAGTACTTGACAAACTCAACACCCAAAAAGCAAATAATCCGGTGAAGAAATGGGCAAAACACCTGAATAGACACTTCTCCAAGGAAGACATCCAGATGGCCAACCAACACATGAAAGACTGTTCAACATCACTCATCATCAGGAAAATACAAATCAAAACCACAATGAGATACCACCTTACACCTGTCAGAATGGCTAACATTAACAACTTAGGCAACAACAGATGTTGACAAAGATGCGGAGAAAGAGGATCCATTTTGCATTGTTGTTGGCAATGCAAGCTGGTGCAGCCACTCTGGAAAACAGTATGGAGGTTCCTCAAAAGACTAAAAATAGAATTGCCCTACAACCCAGCAATTGCACTACTAGGCATTTATCCACAGGATACAGGTGTGCTGTTTCGAAGGGACACATGTACCCCCATGTTTATAGCAGCATTGTCAACAATAGCCAAAGTATGGAAAGAGCCCAAGTGTCCATCGATGGATGAATGGATAAAGAAGATGTGGTATATCTATACACAGTATTACTTGGCAATCAAAAAGAATGAAATCTTGCCATTTGCAACTATGTGGATGGAACTGGGGAGTATTATGCTCAGTGAAATTAGTCAGTCAGAGAAAGACAAAAGCCACAGGACGTCACTCATATGAGGACTCTAAGAGACAAAACAGGTGAACAAAAGGGAAGGGAAGCAAAAACAATATAAAAACAGGGAGAGGGACAAAACAGAAGAGACTCATAAATATGGAGAACAAACTGAGGGTTGCTGTAGGGGTTGCGGGAGGGGGGATGGAGTAAATGGTTAAAGAACATTAAGGAATCTACTCCTGAAATCATTGTTTCAGAATATGCTAATTTTGAAGTAAATTTTTAAAAATAAAAAATAAAATAAAATAAATGAAACTGTAAAAGGTGTTTGATACCTCAAATGCAAATACACTAATGCAAAGCTACATAGATCACAATCAGGCAAATGTGACACCACTAGAAGAAACTAATAAAACTTCAGTAACCAACACTGAAGATATGGTGATCTATGATTTGTGTGACAAAGAATTCAAAGTAACCATCTTAAATTAATTCAGTGAAATGCAAGAGAACACAGACAACTGAATGAAATCAGGAAAACAATAAGCAAACTGATAATTTTAATAAATTAATATAAACTATAAGAAGGACCAAATAGAAATCCCAGAGCTGAAGAATACAAAGACAGAACTGAAAATTTCAACAGACAGCTTCATTAACAGCCATGATCATACAAAAGGATCAGTGAAGTTGAAGACAGACCATTTGAAATTATCTGGTTAAAGAAACAAAAAGAAAAAAAAATAACAGAAAAGAGTAAGAAAGCTTGCATGAATTATGAGACACCATAAAGTGAATAAAGAATCACATCATGGGAATCTCAAGAGAAGTGGAGGCATAAAGCTTTTTTAAAGAAATAGTAACTGAAAACTTCCAAAATTTTGGAAGTCATAAAACATCAAGGTACAGAAAGCTCAAAACCCTAAGCAAGATCAGTCTAACAAAGATTACTCTGAGACACATGACAATCAAAATGTTAAAAGGCAAAGGAGACTTTTGAGATCAGCATGAGAAAATGACACAATACAGTAGGAGACCATCATAGGGTTTTCAGTGGGTTTATCTGCAAAAACCTTCCACGCTAGAAAAGAGTTGGATAGTATATTTGAAGGGCTGAATGAAAAATGAAACTGACAATTCAGAATACTATACCAGGCAAAACTGACCTTCATAAATGAATGAGACAAAAAGATATTCCAAAACAAAAGGTAAGAGAGATCCTCACCACAGTCCTCCTTAAAATAAATCTCAGAGAGCTCTTCAAGTTGAAATAAAAGCATGCTAAGTAACAACATGAAAACATATAAAAGTATAAAACTCATTGGTGAAGGTAAATATATAGTCAAATTCAGAATACTCTATCAATTGAGAAGTGATATCAGCAAGAAGGTAACATAGGTCATTCCTGACTTTGCTCCCACTCACCAGAACTAATGATTACTCATGAACAAGACACCACTGAGAGGTTCCTAGAACACAGGGGTCAGGTGGAAGCATCCCCCTTCACCAAGAGACCAAGACAGACTGCATTAGAAGGGCAAAAGAAATGGCTACACAGTAACCACAGAGCGCCTCACACGGGCCAGCACAGAACCATGTGGAGAGGTCTCCCCTGAGCCTCTAGTTTCTCCATTGGGAAAAGGGAGCCCAGAGGAGACAACCAATGTCCTCAGCATTTTGAGTAACTTCATGGAAGCCTGTAGTCTAGTCTCGCCCTATAGAAATTACAGGGGAATCTTCAAGTCTCAGCCACTGTGAATCTGCGAAGGAGAAGGGAGAGGGGTTTGAAGTATACAGCACATGGATCTTGACAGATCAAGTTTATAATTACAGTGCCCAAGTAGTAATCCCAACCAAGCGGCTTTGTGCATCTGCAGAATCAAGTCAGTGACACACTCTGACCAAGGAACTCACTGGGATGCAAATATTCCTGATTCAGGTCTTCAAACAAGGAGTTTTGCTGGTCCTAGAGTTTGGTTTGCCTATGCACAGGCAAGGAGCTGAGTCATAGCCCCACCTGATGGTTAGAGTGTTTCCCAGACCCATCTGGGCAAAGAGACTGGTGAGAGCACTTGAAAGCTGAGTAAACAAAAATGTTCAAGCTGAGAAGTGAGTGGGTAGAGATGATCACCCTCAGAACAGTCCCTACTGAGCATGGAGGGTTCCTTTGCTATAACCAAGCAGAGATTCATTCATAGTGAAGGCTGAGAATATCTTCTGACCCTTCCTGACCCAAAAACCTCTTGAAAAAATTTGGGAGTTGCCTGGAGTGGCTCCTCCCCATCCTGTTCCCACAAAGGAACTGAAACATAGCCCCAACCACTGTGATTCTTGGGCCTCATTAAGGACTTCCAAGAATACCTAGAAGCTGTGCAACCAGCGGTACTCAATCAAGACACAGGTAGGCTATGCTAATCACACTCAAAGCAAAGCCAATACCAAGTTTTTCTGCTACACCCAGGCAGAGGGATTAATGCGTAGCCAGAATACCATAATACTTTAATGGTGCTATGTAAATCACGTTTGTTTCTAGTATAAAAGTTAAAAAGCAATATTCAAAACAACTATTCGACTCTGATATTTTTTAAATTTTATTTTTAATTTTTTTTAAATTTACATCCAAATTAGTTAGCATATAGTACAACAATGATTTCAGGAGTAGATTCCTTAGTGCCCCTTACCCATTTAGCCCATTCCACCTCCCACACCCCCTCTAGCAACCCTCAGTTTGTTCTCCATATTTATGAGTCTCTTCTGTTTTGTCCCCCTCCCTGTTTTTATATTATTTTTGTTTCCCTTCCTTTGTTCATCTGTTTTGCTTTTTAAAGTCCTCATATGAGTGAAGTCATATGATGTTTGTCTTTCTCTGACTGACTAATTTCACTTAGCATAATACCCTCCAGTTCCATCCACATAGTTTCAAATGGCAAGATTTCATTCTTTTTGATACTCCATTGTATAGATATACCACATCTTCTTTATCCATTCATCCATTGATGGACATTTGGGCTCTTTCCATACTTTGGCTATTGTTGATAATGCTGCTATAAACATGGGGGTGCATGTGGAAACAGCACACCTGTATCCCGTGGATAAGTGCCTAGTAGTGCAATTGCTGGGTCATAGGGTAGTTCTATTTTTAGTTTTTTGAGGAACCTCCATACAGTGAAGAAATGGGAAAAAGACATGAATAGACACTTCTCCAAGGAAGACATCCAGATGGCCAACCGACACATGAAAAAATACTCAACATCACTCATCATGAGGGAAATGCAAATCAAAACCACAATGAGATACCAACTTACACCTGTCAGAATGGCTAACATTAACAACTCAGGCAACAACATATGTTGGTGAGGATGCAGAGAAAGAGGATGTCTTTTGCATTGTTGGTGGGAATGCAAGCTGGTGTAGCCACTCTGGACTCTGATAATTTTTTACTAAAGCCAGAATATAGACAGATGTAAAGTGTGACATCAGTAGCATAAAATATGTGGTGAGGAAATGTAAGAGTGTACCGATTTTATATGTGATTTGAATGTAAGTTGTTATCAGATTAAAATATACTGTTGTAAGATATTTTATGTAAGCCTCATGGTAACCATAAAGAGAAAAACCTACATTAGATACACAAAAGATAAAAAGACAAGAATACAAGCATACTATTATAAGGAAGAGAGAAGGAAAGGAATAAAGAAATGAAATAACTAAAAAAGCCAGAAAACAATTCACAAAATGGCAATAGTAAGTCTTTATGTATCAATAATTACTTCACATATAAATGTACTAAATTCTCCATTCAAAAGACGCAGAGTGGCTACAAAAGAAACACGTGTTGGCAAGGATGCAAAGATAAAGGAACCCTCTAGCACTGCTTGTAGGAATGCGAACTGGTGCAGCCACTGTGCAAAACAATATGGAGGTTACTCAAAAAATTAAAAATAGAGCTACACTATTATCCAGTAATTGCACTACTGGTTATTTACCCCAAAATACAAAAACACCAATGCAAAAGGATATGTGCATCTCTATGTTTATTTGCAGCATTATTTACAATAGCCAATGTATGGAAGCAGCCCAAGTGCCCATCCATAGATGGATGGATAAAGAAGTGGTATATATATATATATATATATATATATTATTCAGCCAAAAAAGAATGAAATCTTGCTATTTGCAACAACATGGATAGAACTAGAGAGCATAATGCTAAGTGAAATAAGTCAGTCAAAGACAAATATCATGATTTCACTCATGTGGAATTTACTAAATGAAACAAAGGAGCAAAGGAAAAGAGAGATAGAGACAAATCAATAAACAGATTCTTAACCATATAGAACAAACTGATATTTACCAGAGAGGTGGTGGGTGGGGGGATGGGTAAAATAGGTGATGGGAATTTTCATGATGAAAAAAATAATAAAAAAATAAAAAAATAATCAGTGGGGAAAAAAGACAGGGTGGCTAAATGGATTAAAAAACAAGTTCCTAAATCTGATCCCTCTAAGATACTTAAAAATAGCCTGAAAGTAAAGGGATGGATGGAAAAAAGATATTCCATGCAAACAGTAACCTAGAGAGTAGAAATGGTAATATTTATATCAGATAAAATATTTTCAGTCAAAATTTTTATGAGACAAAAAAGATACTATATAGTGAGAAAGGAATCAATTCATCAAAATAATATAAAATTATAAATATATATGCTCCCAATATTGGAGCACTGAACTATTTAAAGCAAATATTAACAGAACTAAAAGGTCAAATGGACAACAATAGAATAATAGTAAAAGACTTCAATATCCTACTTTCATCACTAGACAGATCATTAAGAGAAAATTAATAGGGAAATGGGGGATCTAAATAACACTATAAACCAAATGGACTAAACAGACATACACAGAACATTGTGTCCAACAGCACCAGAAAACAAATTCTCAAGTATAAACGGAACATTCTTCAAGATAGATCATATGTTTGGCCACAGAACAAACATTAACAAATTCAAAAAAGATTTAAATCATATCAAGTATCATCTTTAGCTATAATGGCATGAAACTAGAAATCAGTAACAGGAGGAAAACTGAAAAATTTTCAAAATATATGTAAATTAAAAAACATACTCTTGAATGAACCATTAATCAAAGAAGTAACCAAAAGGGAAATCAGAAAGTATCTTGAGACAAACAAAAATAAAAGCACAATATACTAAAATCCTTGGGATACAGCAAAAGTAGTACTGAGGGGAGCATATAGTAACAAATGTCTACTTTAAGAAAAAAAAGAAAGATATGAAATAAACACTCTAACTGTATAATTCAAGGAATTAGAAGAACAAACTAAGCCCAAAGTTACTAAGCCCAAAGTTATAAATTAAGTATTAAATCATATGATCCTCCCAATAAGTACAGATAGTTTTTTCACAGAATTCAGTATTATTTTTTGTCAAAAGCTCTTAAAACTTTGGGCATAGAAAGACCATATCTCAATATTAAAAAAGGCTATATATGAAAAACCCACAGCTAACATTTTACTCAACATTGAAAAGTTGAAAGCTTTTCCTCTAAAATCAGGAACAAGACAATGATGTTCACTCTTGACCTTCCTTTTCAACATAGTACTGGAGTTGGTGCTAGCTCCGGGATGTGGAGTGGGTGCTGTGGGAGATACTGTCAGGTGCTTGCAGAGCTGAATGTTATTCTAAGAACTTGGGAATTCAGGCTTCCACTGTGGTGTTAGGTACTGATTAGAAGATGCCAGATGATGGGAGTGCCTGGGTGGCTCAGTCAGTTGAGCATCCAAGTCTTGGTTTCAGTTCAGGTCATGATCTCATGGTTTGTGAGTTTGAGCCCAGTCAGGCTCTGCACTGACAGTGAGAAGCCTGCTTTAGATTCTCTCTCCTCCTGCTGCATGCTCTCTCTCTCTCTCTCAAAAACAAACAAACAAACAAACAAACAAACTTAAAAAAAAAAAGATGTCTGATGATGATGCTTCTGGAGACCATGGGGTGTCTGCCAGTCTTGGTACCCTCAGCCATGTCTACAATAATGTGTCTCTTCCCCCAGTCCACCAGGCACTCACAACAGTCATTCATCACCTACTTTGATGAGAAGATCACCATTCCTGAGGAATAGTATTCTTGTTTTAACTTTCATAAACTCTGCGCTTTCATGGGACCCAACTTTCTCATGAGTACTGCCTACTTGGATCCAGGAAACATTGAATCTGATTTGCAGTCTGGAGCAGTGGCTAGATTTAAGTTGTTCTGGGTTCTTTCGTTGGCCACCATCATGGGACTCCTGCTCCAGCACCTTGCAGCTAGATTGAAAGTGGTCATGGGGTTGCTGAAGTGTGTCACCATCAGTATCTCACGGTCTTATAAATTATCCTATGGCTAATGGTGGAGTTGGCTATTTTTTGCTCAGATATGCAAGAAATTATTGAATCAGCCATTTCCATCAATCTTCTGTCTATAGGAAGGTATCCACTATGGGGTGGAGTTCTCATCACCATTGCAGATATCTTTGCATTTCTCTGGAAAAATATGGCTTATGGAAGCTATAAGCATTTTTTAGACTTTCTCATAACTATTATGGCCCTCACATTTGGATATATGTTACAGTTAAACCTAGCCAGAGCCAGGTACTCAAGGGCATATTCCTGCCCTCCTATTCAGGATCTCACCTCCCACAGATTGAGCAGGCTGTGGGCATCGTGAAAGCTGTCATCATGACACACAATATGTACCTGCATTCTGCCTTAGTCAAGTCCAGAAAGGTAAAATAAGCCAATAAGCATGAAGTTCAAGAAACTAATATGTACTTTTTCATTTAATCTTGCATTGCTCCCTTTGTTTCCTTTATTATCAACATCTTTGTTATCTCAGTCTTTGCTGAAGCATTTTTTGAAAAAAAAAACAAAACTAAGTGGTTGCAGTCTGTAAAAATAACGGCAATCCCCACACTGCCCTTTTTCCTGATGATAACTCAACACTGGCTGTGGGCATCTATAAAGGGGGTGTTGTACTGGGATGTTACTTGGGCCTGCTGCACTATACATCTGGGCAGTGGGGATCCTGGCTGCAGGACAGAGCTCCATCATGACAGGAACCTATTTTGGCCAGTTCATCATGGAAGAATTCCTGAACCTAAAATGGTGACACTTTGCTTGAGTGATTCTGGCTCACTCTATTGCCATCATCCCCACTCTGCTTGCTGCCATCTTCCAAGATGCAGAGCATCTAACAAGGATGAAGGAGTACCCTACAATCCAGAAATTGCACTGCTAGGTATTTACTCAAAGAATACAAAAATGCTAATTCAAAGGGATACATATACCCTGATGATTTAGCAGCATTATCTATAATAGCCAAATTATGGAAACAGCCCAAGTGTTTATATACATACATATACTGTGGAATATTACTTATAGCCCAAGTGTATATATACATACATACGCTGTGGAATATTACTAGTCATAAAAAAGAATGAAATCTTGCCATTTGCCATGATATGGATTGAGCTAGAGAATATTATGCCAAGAAAAATAAGTCAGAGAAAGACAAATACCATATGATTTTACTCATATGTGGAATTTAAGAAATAAAAGAAATGAACACGGTGGGGGAAAGAGAAACAAACCAATTAACCGAGTATTAACTATAGAGAACAAATTGAGGGTTACTTGAGGGGAGGTGGGCTGCTGGATGGGCTAAAGACGTGACAGGTATTAAGGAGGGCACTTGTGATGAGCACTGGGTGTTATACATAAATGATGAATCACTAAATTCTCTACCTGAAAGTAATATTACACTGTATGTTAACTAACTAGAATTTAAATAAAAATTTGGGCAACAATTTTAAAAAATAACAAAGTTGAAACCAGTCCTCTCACAACTAAAAAAGAAAACAAAAAGAATATCTGAAATCAAATCTGTAATCCCATGATATCACCAGCCTGGAGTTTACAACAATAGTTCAACTAATAGGAAAACTGATATGTTTTATGCAGTGAAAAAAAAAAATGTGTATAACACTGCAAGATTTTGCTCCTTACTGCAATCTATGAATTTAAAGTTGAACTTACAACCTGTACAAATCTTCAAATTGGTAATGAGTTTGTATTTCCATGTGCAACAAGAATTTCATTTAATTCACCTCTCTCATTGACATTTGAAATACTTGTAAATTTTGTGACTCAGCCCTGTATCCTACATGCTTCAACATAGTAACAGGAATCATTCATTCATTTATTTACAGAAGCTAAGCTTATAAGTTATTTCTATATATAATGTGGAAGATGCATTCCTACTGTGCTTTAATCAAGATGCAGGCCTCAGTCAACCAACTCCAGTACTACTAAATCGCGATTTGGTTAGCAACTCCCTGGAAAAAATAGATAAGTATAATCCTTACAATGTGTGGCATGAATTGTCACACACAAATAGAAATAGTTACTAGGGAAGCATCATTATATATGAAGATGCTGGAAAGAAGCTACATCATTGGACTGTTGTAAAGATTCATTAAGACTGGTACACATAGTGTTTAAGATAGTGCCAGGTATATAGTAAACTTGTAATAAATGGTGCTAGTATACTGTGCTTGTTAAAACTTTTCTGCTCCATTTAGCCAACCAGATAGTTTTTAAAAGCCTGAAGTTCTTTTTAAGCTAGTTATTATAAAAATCACAACAGTAGTTGGTTAATAACTGACATAACTTCATAAAATTTACTACATACAAAATTTACTAACTTTATAAAATTTACTCTGTATTATTAGTATATTAGTCTATTAACTAATTAAATATGAGATATATTTTATAAGTAAAATTAATGTCCATATGTAAATATAGTATGAATCTGTCATTAAAGAGAATTCAAAATTACAAAAAATAATAACTATTTAAAAATTTAAAAAACAAAAAAATAAATAAAAAATAAACAGATTCTTAATTATAGATACAATCTGATGGCTACCAGAGGAGAGGGGGGTGGGGAGAGATGTTAAGTAGATGATGCAGATTAAGGAGTGCACTTGTGATGAGTACTGGGTGATGCCTGGAGTTGTTGAATCACTATATTGTAAACCTGAAACTAATATAAACTGTATGTTAACTAACTGAAATTAAAATAAAAAGTTTAAAAAAATCAATGGAAGTATTCTCTGGAAATCAATTGACTATATGGAATTTACAATGAAGAATACCATGCATTTAATTATTTTATTTTTATTTTAAATTATTTTTATTTTAAATATTATTTTCATGCCTGTTTTTCCAAACAATAGTTGAACATTTACTAACACAACACTGCTTCATAATTTCATTTTGCTTAGTCAATTTTCATTCATTCTGCTAAAACATTTAGACTTTATGTCTTTGTGGGAGGATGGGTTAAATGGGTGATGGGTACTAAGGAGGGCACGTTTTTGGGATGAGCAGTGGGTGTCATATGTAAGAGATGGATCATTGGGTTCTACTCCTGAAGCCAAGTATGTTAACTAACTTGACTAGAAACAAAAAATAACAAAAAACAGTTAGACTTTAGTACATAGATGCAGAAAGCAGTAAATACAAAACCCCTGCCGTCTAAAATGGGCACAACATCCAAGGATAATAAGAATCTTGAATACTTTGACATGTGATGAAGGGAAAGGTAACGATGTTTCTTTTTTCTTCTCTGTTAAGTGTGGTGATAACGAAAACATGAGGGGAAAGAAATCTATAAAATGACTTTTTAAACAAAGCCCAACAGTAGTCTGTTCAGGCCTTAAGAATCAAGGGGTTAGGACTCTCTGTATTAGACCATAACCCTCCACAACTTCTATCCATAGAAATCCAAAGCATTACAGACACCTACAATGACACTCCAGGCTAGTCTTTTCTTTACATCCTTCCAGAAAAATTATAGACTTTCATTATCTCTCAAACACATGTAGTGCTCTCCAATCTCTGTTCCTTGCTCAAACTCTTTTTTTCTTATCTCTTGTATACCTAGGGGGACTTTGTCATCAATTCTGAATATACTTATCTGTATGTTCTAAGGCTTATTGTATTATTAAAAAAAAAAGACTCTTCATGGTCCAGTCAAATACCCACAAATTCATGTATTATTTATGTATGTTTATTCCTTCAGACAAATTCTTGCCCCTGTCTAAATGAGAAAAGTTAGGAAAGTATCTGTAAAGCATTTTGTAAGCCTGTACACACACACACACACACACACACACACACACACATGCACACACACATATGTATTTTGCAGATGGTAAAGCTTATATGTGTAAGCTGATAATATTATTGCTTTTATTGTTACCATCACAATTTTTCAAGATGGCCGGCCTCCTTTTCTTTTTATTCTTAACACCTGTTGTTTTTGACCAACAATAACAGGAGGATTTAATTGCCTGAAATAAAGTAGAAAAGTCAGGAATGCCGCAGAGTGCCTGAGTGATTCAGTCAGTTAAGTGTCTGACTTTGGTTCAGGTCACTATCTTGCAGTCCCTGAGTTCGAGCCCTGCATCAGGCTCTGTGCTGACAGCTCAGAGCCTGGAGCCTGCTTCAGATTCTATGTCTCCCTCTCTTTCTGCCCCTCCCCGCTTGAACTCTGTCTCTCTCTCTCTCTTTCTCTCTCTCAAAAATATGTAAACAGTAAAAAAAAATTTAAAAAGTCAGTAATGCTGAAAAATGAATTGGAGAACTAGCATTAAAGATAAGCCTTTATAAAAAAAAGAGAAGCATCAAATTAACAAAGAACTTTTTAACACTTTAATTCATTTTTAGAAAGACAGATGTAAGCGGGGGAGGGGCAGAGAAAGAGGGAGACACCAAATCTGAAGCAGGCTCTGAAAAGACTGCAACATGGGGCTCCAACCCACGAACCACGAGATCATGACCTGAGCCAAAGTCTGCCACTTAACTAAGCCACCCAGGTGCCCCAACAAAGAAACTTTAATGGCAGATTTAGCAGTCTTATTTTAATCAGTTAGGTTTTTGCACAAGGTTGTGTTTTAGGATAATGCCAAAGAAAGATTATTATGGATAAACTTTGTAGTGTGGATTGGAACAGAGAGCCAGGAGACTGTGAGTTAGAGCCAATACTACTATGGAGAAGGAGGAGAAGGAGAATAAGGAGGAGGAGGAAGAAGAGGAGGAGGAGGAAGAGGAGGAGGAGGAGGAGAAGAAGAGGGGGTGCCAGTGCCAATGGAGTGAAAAGAAGAGATGGAAGAAGGAGAGAAATAGCAACTACAGCTAATATTCAGCACTATATATAAAAACTAAAGCTAATTATCTCAGGTAATATTTACAACAATTTTAGCATTGTCGTGATCTCCATTTTTCAGATAAAACAAGAGAAGATCTGAGTCATTGAGTAATGTGTGCAACATCATAGCTAGTAATTTTTATCTGGAATGTAAACCTAGCCAGACTGACTCTAGAGCTTAAATTCTAAATCTGAAGTCTAAATTCCAATTCTGAATAATTTAAAGATGGGATTTCTCCCAGGTGCCACACCCTCAACCAATTGAATGCATGTTCAATAGTGTGTCCTTGAGTTAAAAACACATAAAGGAACAATCTATAACAACCAGAAGTATCTGTAGATAAATGAACAGGATGGCCCAAGATAGGATTAACTGAAATAGCATTTTTTTTAATGCTAAGTGAAATAAGCCAGTCAGAGATAGACAAGTACCACATGATTTCATTCATATATGGAATTTAAGAAACAAAACAAACAAAGAAGAAAGAGACCAAAATCCCCCAGACTCTTTTAACTATAGAGAACAAACTGTTGGTTGCCAGAGGGGAGGTGGGTTGGGGGATGGGTGTTACAGGGAAGGGGATTAAAAGTACACCTATCGAGGGGCACCTGGGTGGCTCAGTTTGTTAAGCTTTCAACTTCAGCTCAGGTCATAATCTCGCAGTTTGTGAGTTTGAGCCCCGTGTCAAGTCTCTGTGCTGACAGCTCAAAGCCTGGAGACTTCTTCAGATTCTGTGTCTCCCTCTATCTCTGTCTCCCCCACTCATGCTGTCTCTTTCTCAAGAATAAATAAACATTAAAGAAAAATTAAAAGAAAAAAAGAGTACACTTAATGTGATTAGCACCAAGTAATGTATAGAATTGTTGAATCACTATGTTGTGTATTTGAAACTAATGTAACACTGTATGACAATTATAATCAAATTTAAAATAAATTAATTAAAAAAAGAAATAGCATTTTGGTAATATTTTACTTGAGAACTCTAAACTTGACAAAAGTTTTCAATTGTAAATATATTTGTCTCTTCCTATTGGGAGTTACTATAGACATTAAAAAAATATACTGTTATCCTATTGGGAGTTACTATAGACACTAAAAAAATATACTGTAGCAGCAGGTTGAAAATGATTGAAAACAGAAGATATATGAATCTCTCCAAATGTCAAAATTCATGACAGAGCTCATATCATTCCTCAAAAGTAATTAAACAGAGAACTTCTACAACTAGGCTATCTTCAAGATATCTGTCTGCTAATAAGGGATAATAAAATTTTCTAATTGAATGTTTACACATCCAATTTAATCCCACCAAGGATTTTAATGACATATTTTTAAAAATCCATAAATTATGAACTCATATATAAACAATCTATACTAAGATGATTGCCTAGAGGGGAATTTACAAAAGAATCTCTAAGTGTCCGTTTCAAACCTGCTGTTGCTAACCATATTTGTGTGTGGTGTGTATGTGTGTGTGCATGCATGTGTGAGAGAGAGAGAGCACTACTAAGTGAATTCCTGAAAATGTTCTCAGAAAATATGTTTAGCCCTCTACTTTGAAGGCCAATTGGGTAAGCAAGTGATTCTACTTCAACTAAATCTTTTGAATATATTAAATTGTGTACCTTGAGCCTGACTCCCTGGTGTGAAATGCCAAACTTGCAAAAGAAAATACACCTTATAAAGAATATATTTTCATATAGTAATTGTAGCTTTTCTAAGTTCTGTGACTATAAATTAAAAAATCAGTATCTCTTTGCTGAAATACATTCATGTTTTAATAGTCCTTCTGTGTATTCACTTACAAACTCTTCTCACTTGCAAAAACACATCTTTAAGACAATGGTAAATTACTTATAAAAAAATTTCCTGGTAAAGAGATATACTCCTTACAAAAAATGAACAAAAACAGAAAAAATTCCCACTATTTAGAAACTCTTGGGGCACGTGGGTGGCTCAGTCAGTTAAGTGTCGGATTTCTACTCAGGTCATGATCTCGTGGTCCGTGGGTTCCAGCCCCACACTGGCTCTGTGCTAACAGTTCAGAGCTTGGAGCTTACTTCGGATTTTGTGTCTCCCTCACTCTCTGTCCCTCCCCCCTCATGCTCTGTCTCTCTCTCCTTCAAAAATAAATAAACATTAAACAATTATCTAGGGGCGCCAGTGTGGCTTAGTCGGTTAAGCATCTGACTTTAGCTCAGGTCATGATTTCAGGGTTTGTGAGTTCCAACCCCATGTCGGGCTCTGTGATGACAGCTCAGAGCCTGAAGCCTCCTTCAGATTCTGTGTCTCCCTCTCTCTCTGCCCCTTCCCCACTTATTCTCTGTCTCTGTCTGTCAAAAATAAATAAATGTAAAATAAATAAATAAATAAATAAATAAACAAATAAATTTTAAAAAAATTGTCTAGAAACTCATACTCTAGCAGAAACAAAAAATAACTTGGACATTATATAGCCATCTCTCTCTCTCTCTCTCTCTCTCTCTCTCTCACACACACACACACACACACACACACACACACAGCTTAGACAATACAGAAGAGAAAGAAGGTGACAATATATTCAACTACCCTGACATCCAAAAGCCCAGAGCCAAAAAAGATCAGGTGCTAGAACTTTTACAGAAACAAAATTAAATAGTACCCAGGAAAAGTGAACCAATTAGTCATCCAGATGTTTCCAGCTGGATATTTGGTGTACGAGAAGAAAAGATCCCACTTGACTCACTTTTTCCCACATTGCAGGCAGCTCTTAATAGTAGCAATTCCAAAGCAATTCAGTAACTATACTTTGGACCATAAAATTATTAAATTGAGTACATTCTGTCTCATCATACTTAGGTTCTTAGTGTGAAGACAAATACTTTTTACTTAGTTCTCCTCAATATAATTTTGTTGCTGTTGTTACTATCATTTTCTTACCTGATATTCTCCTGGCATATCTTGCCTTTCAACTTTATTCTAAGAGGAAAAAAATCAAGATAATTTAGGAAGAATATACAGCCAAGGAAGAGGAAACTATATTTTAAAAAGAAGTTAAGCTGTTAAGAAAGCCAAGATAAGGTGAACTATAATTAATGCACAATGAGCTTCAATTCTACTTCTGTGGGAATTAAGCTTAAATGCATTAAATACTAGTATTTTAGTGCAGTAATTTAATCATCTGCAAATTGTGTTTATATCCATCCAACATTTTTATATCTCACAGAATATTAATGTTTGGAGATACTTTGTAAAACAGCTCTTTAAGACAAAAGTTCTAACTTCTTAAACTTCTGGCATCTCTCCTATAAGATTATTGACCCTCCTTCTAAAGTAATAATGATGAATATTTAGTTCTCATCCCCATACCCTGAGAAAAACTTCACCTGAGTCTGAAGACTTGCACTCTTGGCAATTTCATTTCTCAGAAAAGAAAACCATGAAAGGAAGTTTCTCCGGTCCAAATTTTGAACAAAAAAGAGCTATTTAGAAGACCTAGAAGCCTTGGAAAAAAGTGACCATGTCATCTCTTAATAAATTTTAATGAAAGAAGGGAATGGCGGGCATAGTCAGACACATGTCTTGCTATTAATAGAATGACATTTCCAAGCAGCTGTCCAAATAGTTCAAGTCCCCCATCACAACTGTAACTTACCTCAGAGTCAATATAAAAAATCAACCAGCTACCAATTCTTGAATTTAAATAACTATGAAAGAACTTGAGGAAATTCCTGCTCTTTAGAATACTTAAGTGATAAACCACCTAATGATAGTAATGTAATTTCCCTAACTTTTGGCTTACCATGCAATCAGCCAGTGTAGAACCAGATATCTGGTAAAACAGTTGTCCAGGAATTGGTTGTTTTTTCTTTTTTAATTTTTTTTAACATTTATTCATTTTTGAGACAGAGAGAGACAGAGCATGAATGGGGAGGGGCAGAGAGAGAGGGAGACACAGAATCGGAAGCAGGCTCCAGGCTCTGAGCCATCAGCCCAGAGCCTGACGCGGGGCTCGAACTCACAGACCGCGAGATCGTGACTGAGCTGAAGTCGGACGCTCAACTGATGAGCCACCCAGGCGCCCTGGTTGTTTTTTTTTTAATATTACACATCCTTAGTACTTATATTTAATTTCTATTAATGGGGCTAGAAAAATGAGATTGTAGAAGAAAGACCAAAAGATAGGGTTATTTGGATTTCATGGCTTTATAAATACTTAAGCTTTTTATTGTAGAATGCTAAGGAATAAAAAGAAAGGGCAATGAGTTTTAATTGCAAATATATATTGATGGTAAGGCCTAACAAGAGCTGTAAAAATTAACAGATATGAAAATGAGCTGCATTGGCTTCCTTCACAGAACAGAGAGCCACCCATATTTCTCCGGGTAAAAAAGAAGAGCACTGAAAGGGAATTATTTGAACCATGAGTTTAGGTCAACTTCAATATAACTATAACATAAATAATGAAAAGAATATTTAAAAAGTGATAACGTTTTAGAACATAGAATTAGTTAGCCAGAACTATGATATCACAGAAAGTAGAGTAAGACTATGTCTAGTTTACACTCATAAGCAGACCCAGTTATTTTCATAACTGGGTATTTTTTCATTCCCAGTACAATTAAATTATTTTCATTATAATGTAATTTCCTCAAAATTTTCCATCCATTAACACATTGTTCTGGGGTACTTAGTAAATAAATTAATTGAAGGCTTTTTTCCTTCTATTTATGCTGTTCAGACCTATTGGAATCTAACTTCATTATATTGGGAAAGAAGAAGAAATAAAGGACATTTTAATGAATAGTGTACACATGCCAGAAAGGTTTATATTTCTGAGATGGGAGACAAAGATTTTTAAATCTTGTTCTTAGATAATCTCCAAAGAATTTCATTGCAGGTAAAATTAACTTGAATGAGTTAAGTAAGTCTTGAAGCCAAGAAATCAGTTACTGATCTTTCCTTCTGACTGCTGAACATTAAAACATCTGCTTTGTCAGATGTGTAAATCACATTCCATTCTGTTAACATGGTTACAACTAACCACCATTTGTTATAGCAATGTGGGACAAAGGAGCAACTGGACATATTTTGAAAGGAGGCTGTACAGTAATCTCTATATTTCCCGGGGATGAAGCAGGGAACAATAGCCTGAGTATCTTAAAAGACTGCTTGCCAGTCTAATTTTATTGTGTGCTTTATTTTGTAGTGTGCTTTATGAATTAGTTCCACCATGGAAGTATAGGTAGACATTCAGAATGTCTAGTATTCTATTCCAAACTTCAAAGTACATGAGACTTTATATAAAATTGAGCAATAGTGGCATAATAATGCAACAGTGTTTTTCTTCTTTTTCTGAATTTCTCAGATACAAGAAAATATTCCATAAAATAAACGTTAACCCACACTTGATGACATTTTCTGTTCTGAAAAGTTGGATACAGGAAGTAACAACTTAGATTTCTTATAATAGAGTGATGGATTCTGCCCCATATTTAAGCATGAGCAACATAAACTAGCTAAATTCAGAAAAGAACACAGAAATAAATTAATTTTCCATATGATAAAGGATTGGATTATAATTTGTAATTTTTGAAATATGATTATCACCTTTCCTTCTATTTTTCTATTTTGAAAAATTTGTATGCTGATTATTCCCCAGTTACTATTTTTCTTGTAATAACGATCAATTGTAAATCTTTGTAAAGGCTTCCCAAACTCTTTAAATGGCACTGATAGTAATTATGGTGATCTGGGATACTAAGTGGACATATTGGAGAGCTATAGTTCAATTAATTCCTATTACTTGATTCCAAACACAAAAAATTCCCTACTCCTCTGAGGGATGCAAACCCTTGGAGTCACAGGGTTGAATTTCTACTTGTAATGACATTATCTTATGATAATTGTCAGTAATTATGTTCATATTAACTTAAACTTTAATTATATGAAATACAATTTTCATTTATTAAATGTTATTAAATCTCAATGATTACTTTTGACACATGTCCAAATTAATTTACTGTATCCACACTGTCAAATGCATACAAACACATGTATAAACATCTACTACATCAATAATCTCTTTCTTTCTTGATATTGTTCTTGCCTATTACTGTTCTTTGTAATTAGCTCAAAGAGAAGAGAAAGCCCAATTGCAAAAATAAATCTTTTAAAGAAAACTCCATGCTTTGATGACAAATCTGTTGAACATTTCCTCACTGCATGGCAATACACAGTTAAAAATATGTAATTATATGTTGGTATCTAACAACCAATGTTAACTTGTCTTTCCAAGAAAGAGGGACCTTCCTCCAGAGTCATAAAAGTCCTGCTGAGGTTTTTAAGAATACATGATACTACTTTCTTGACCAAGAAAAGATGAATACGGGTC
Organism: Panthera uncia; assembly: GCF_023721935.1. Lineage (NCBI taxonomy): Eukaryota > Metazoa > Chordata > Mammalia > Carnivora > Felidae > Panthera > Panthera uncia. Next base: position 66,831,877 of record NC_064817.1, on the reverse strand, counting down.
AGTATAAAAATTCAAAACCTTTTTCTTCTTGTTTAGCTGATTTAAAAAATGAAAACTGGGAGGAAGAAGAGTTAAGATGGTGGAGAAGTAGGAGAACATTATACTTGCCTCATCCCTGAAACACAGCTAGCTAATTATCAAATCATTCTGAACACACAGGAAATCTATCTAAGGACTGAGAGAACAAACTGCACAACTGGAGGGAGAAAGGAGTCCACATTGTGGAAGCTAGAGGTACAGAGATGTGAGTTGGAGGAGAAAAGAATCATGGGTGCTGTTGAGGGGAGGGAGCCCTGCTCAGAGAGATAGGAGAGACAAAGAGAGAGAGAAAGCAGAATGCAGGGGATTGCACAAGAAAAACACATGCAAAAACTGTTGACTGAGAAAATGAGAAGGTCTGATGATCACCGTTTTTATAAGCAGCAGAGCTCAAAGTCTGTCAAGACCATCAGGCATAGTCGTACTCCTGTGGATAAGAAAGGCAGAGGTTCGGGATTGGACAGCATGCGCTGAGGATCTTCAGGTTGCGCTGAGAGATAATAGTTCTACCCTTCTTGGGGTATATTTGGGAGAGGTGGCACTACTTTTCAGGGAACAAAAGAGTTGACAGGTGCTATAGGGCTACCCCTTTCATTAGCATATGAGCAGAGATGCCTGCTGAGGGCAGCTAACCTGGATGGCAGCTTTTTGCTACACTTTACTGTGAAATCCAAGACCTTCCAGAATCATGCTGTGCCCTTCTGGAACAAACCTGCACTAATAACAGCAGGGTGAGACCCATGTCCAGAGGATCAGTTTGAGTCTGCACTGTGCCAGGAGCCTAAAATTTGGAGTTCTGAAAAACAGGCATGCACATGAGATAAAACACATAAGCATGCACTGCCATATGGCCAGATGGCTTGGACACAGAGTGAAGGCAGAGATCTGATGGAAGTCTAGGACATAAGAGGGGAGATTGTTCGTTCTTCTATGAGGGCTTCCTGAACAGGGGCTGGCACTCCTCTCCTCAGGGAAGAGATTGAAGCAATGTCATTTTTCACCCCTCCCATCATCACAGATGGACTTCAAGGAGCAACACATTGCATACAGTGGAGACTTGAGCGGCTTACACCAACACTGCTCTCCCCGTTCTCTGATGGTGCCTTTTTATTAGGCCAAGTGTGATTAAGCAACAGAACAGCAGCAAGCCCCCCCCATAAGATTAGCACAACCTCCCCCACACACACACCTCAGACACAAGATCTACTGATCATAGCCTGCTGCAACACCTCAGCTATAGTGGAAATAGGACCAGGAACAGGCTTTACAATCACACAAAAGACAGAGACCTACACAAAATGCCAAGCTGGAGAAATTCATCCCAAAAGAAAGAACAAGAAGAGATCATAGCTAGGGAGTTAATCACAATATACATAAAGAATATGCCTAAACCAGAATTTAAAACAAGAATAATAAAGATACTACCTGGGCTTCAGAAAAGCATAGAAGAAACCAGAAAGACCCTTATCACAGAGGAAAAAAAAAACTAAAAACTAGTCAGATCGAAATAAAAAATGTTATAACTGAGATGTGAAATGAACTGGATGTAATGACCAGAAGGATGGAAGTAGCAGAAATATGAATAAGTAATATAGAAGATAAAATTATAGAAAATAAAGAAGCTGAAAATAAGAGGGAAAGAAAAATATTGGGTCATAAACATAGATTTAGGGAACTCAGCAACTACATATAGTGTCATAACATTTGTATCATAGGAGTCCCAGAAGAAGAGAGGGAAACAGGGAAGAAGGTTTATTTGAGAAAATTATAGCTGAAAACTTCCCTAATCTAGGGAAAGAAACATATATCCATATACAGAAGTCACAGAGAACTCCCATCAAAATCAACAAAAGCAGGCTGACACCAATACGTATCATCGGAAAACTTGCAATATAAAAAAACATAAGCAAAGAATCCTGAGAGTAGCAGTGGAAAAGAAATCCCAAAACTACAAGGGAATACAAATCAGGTTAGTAGCAGATCTCTCCACAGAAACCTGGCAGGCCAGAAGGGCATGATATATTCAATATGCTGAATGGGAAAGATATGCAGCCAAGAATACTTTATCCAGCAAGTCTGTCATTCAGAATAGGGGGAGAGATAGTTTCCCAGACAAGCAAAAACTAAAAGAGTTCATGAAAACTAAGCCAGCTCTGCAAGAAATACTAAATGGGACTCTTTGAGTGGGAAAGAAAAATAAAAGACAACAAATATTAGAAAGGAACAGAGAAAATCTCCAGAAACAATGACTTTACAGGTAATACAATCCACTAAATTAATATGTCTCAATAATCACTCTAAATGTAAATGGACTAAATGCTCCAAACAAAAGTGTTAGAATGGATAAAAAAACAAGACCCATCTATATTCAGCCTAAACCATACTCACTTTATTTTATTTCATTTTTTTAAAGAGAGAGAGGGAGCATGAGCAGGGGAAAGAGACAGAGGGAGAGTGAGAGTATCTTAAGCAAGCTCTACACTTTCATGGAGCTTGATGCAGGGCTCAATCCCACTACCCTGGGATCATGACTTGAGCTAAAATCAAGAGTCAGATTCTCAACCAACTGAGCCACCCAGCAGTCCCAGACTCATTTTTAGACCTAAAGATCCATGCAGATTGAGAGTGAGGGGATAGAAAACCATCTGCCATGCTAATGGACATCAAAAGAAAGGCAATGTGGCCAGACTTATTTTGAGAAACTAGATTTTAAACCAAAGACTGTAACTTTTAAACCAAATACTGAAGAAGAGCAGTGTATTATAATCTAGGGGTCTATCCAACAAGAGGCTTTAACAATTGTAAATATTTATGCCCACAACTTGAAAACACCCAAATATATAAACCAATTGATAACAAACATGAAGAAACTCATTGATAACAATAAAATAATAATAATAATGGACTTTAACACCCTACTCACAATGATGGACAGATCATCTAAGCAGAAACTCAACAAGGAAACAATGGCTTTGAATGACACATGGGGTCAGATGGACTTAACAGATATATTCAGAAAATTTCATTCTAAAGCAGCCCAATACACATTCTTTTTGAGAGCACATATTCTCCAGAAGAGATAACATACTGAGCCACAAATCAGGCCAAACGAGTTAAAAAAGATAGAGATAATACTGCATATATTTTCAGACCACAGTGATATGAACTTTAAGTCAACCACAAGAAAAAAAGTTGGAAAGACTACAAGTACATGGAGGTTAAGGAACATCCACTAAATGAATGGGCTACCTAGGAAATTAAAGAATAAATTAATAAAAAATACATGGAAGTAAATGCAAATGAAAACAAGACAGTCTAAAACCTTTGGATTGCAGCAAAGATGGCCATAAAAGGGGAAGTATATAGCAATACAGGTCTAACTCAAGAAGCAAGAAAAGTCTCAAATATACAAACTAACGTTACACCTAAAGGAAGTAGAAAAAAGAACAGCAAATAAATCCTAAAGCCAGCAGAGTACAGGAAATAATAATGATTAGAGCGGAAATAAATGATGTAGAAAAAAAATTCATTAGAACAGATCAACAAAATTAAAAACTAGTTCTTTGAAAGAATTAATACAATTTATAAACCCCTAGCCAGACTTATCAAAAAGAAAAGAGAAAAAACCCAAATAAATAAAATCACAAATGAAAGGGGAGAAATCACAACCAACACAGCAGAAATAAAAACAATAAGAGAATATTATATGCCAATAAAATGGGCAATCTGGAAGAAATGGACAAATTCCTAGAAACATATACACTACCAAAACTGAAACAGGAAGAAATGGAAAAGTTGAACAGACCCATAACCAGTAAAGAAATTGAATCAGTAATCAAAAATCTCCCAAAAAACACAAGTCTAGAGCCATATGGATTCCCAGGGGAATTCTACCAGATGTATAAAAAAAGAGTTAATACCTATTCTTCTCAAACTCTTACAAAAAATAGAAATGGAAGGAAAACTTCCAAACTCATTCTATGAGGCCAGCATTACCTTGATTCAAAAACCAGAAAAAGGCCCCAGTAAAGAAGAATTACAGGCTAATATTCCTGATGAACATGGATGCAAACATTCTTAACAAAATATGAGCAAACTGAAAACAACATTACATTGAAAGAATTATTCACCACAATCAAGTGGGATTTATTTCTGGGTTGAAGGGGTGGTTCAATATTTACAAATCAATTAGTGAGACACATCATATTAATAAAAGAAAGGATAAGAAACATATGACCCTGCAAATAGATGCAGAAAAATCATTTGACAAAATACAGCATCCATTCTTGATAGAAACCCTCAACAAAGAAGGGATATTAGGAACTCATTTCAACATCATAAAGAACAATATAAAGACCCACAGTTAATTTTGTCCTCAATGGGGAAAAACAGAATTTTCTTTTATGGTCAGGAAAAAGACAGGGATGTCCACTCTCACCATTTTTATTTAACACGGTCCTCTAAGTTCTAGCCTCAGCAATCAGACAACAACAACAACAAAAGTAAAAGGCATCCGGATGGGCAAGGAAGAAGTCCAACTTTCACTATTCACACATTACATGATACTCTGTCAAAACCAGAAATATTCCACAAAAACACTGTTAGTACTAATACACAAATTGAGCAGAATTGCAGGATACAAAAGCAACATACAGAAATCTGTTGCATTTCTATACAACAATAATGAAGCAGCAGAAAGAGAAATCAAGGAATTGATCCAATTAACAATTACAGCAAAAACCTTAATAATACCTTGAAATAACCTAGCCAAGGAGGTAAAAAGATCTGTACTCTGAAAACTATAGAACACTTATTTTTTTAAGTTTATTTATTTTTGAGAGAAACAGAGACAACATGAGCCAGGGAGGGGCAGAGAGAGAGGGAGAGAGAGCTCTGTCAGTGCAGAGCCTGATGTGGGGCTCAAACTCACAAAACTGTGAGATCATGACCTGAGCTGAAACCAAGAATTGGACGCTTAAACAACTGAGTTGCCCAGGCACCCCTAGAGCACTTATGAAAGTAATTGAAGATGACACAAAGAAATGGAAAAATATTCCATGCTCATGGATTGGAAAATCTAATATTGTTAAAATCTCTATACTACCCAAAGCAATCTACACATTTAATGCAATCCTTATCACAATACCACCAACATTTTTTACAGAGCTACAACAAAAATCCTAAAATTTATATGGAACCAAAAAAGACCTTGAATAGCCAAAGCAACCTTGAAAAAAAAAGCTGGAGGCATCACAATTCTAGACTTCAGGCTATATTAAAACATTGTAGTCATGAAGACAGTATGGTACTGGCACAAATACAAACACATGGATCAATGGAACAGAATAGAAAACTGAGAAACGGACCCACAAGTATATGGTAAAATAATCAGGAAAAGAATATCCAAAGAATATTTGACAAAGCAGGAAAGAATATTCAATGGAAAAGAGACAGTCTCTTCAACAAATGGTGTAGGGAAAACGGGACAGCAACATGCAGAAGAATGAAACTGGACCCCTTTCTTACACCATCCACTAAAACAAATTCCAAATGGATGGAAGACCTAAATGTGGGACAGGAAATCATCATCAAAATCCTGAAGGAAAACACAGGCAACAACCTCTTTGACATTGGCCATAGCAACTTCTTAAACCTCTATGACATTGGCCATAGCAACTTCTTACTAGCTAGACACATCTCTGGAGGCATGGGAATCAAAAGCAAAAATAAACTATCGGGACTTCATCAAACTAAAAAGCTTCTGCACAATGAAGGGACCAATCAACAAAACTAAAAGTCAGCCTAGGGAATAGGAGAAGATATCTGCAAATGACATATCTGATAAAGGGTTAGTATCCAAAATCTGTAAAGAACTTATAAAACTGAATACCCAAAAAAACTCCAAATAATCCAGTTAAGAAATGGGCAGAAGTCATGAATAGGCCATTTCCCAAGAAGACATCACATGGCCAACAGACTCATGAAAAGGTGCTCAGCATCACTCTTCATCAGGAAAACTGAAATCAAAACCACAATGAGATACTATCTCAAGCCTGTCAGAATGGCTAAAATTAACAACACAGGAAACAACAGATGTTGGTGAGGGTACAGAGAAAGGGGAACTCTCTTATACTGTTAGTGGGAGTGCACACTGGTGCAGCCACTCTGAAAAACAGTATGGACATTCCTCAAAAAGTTAAAAATGGAGCTATCCTACAACCTAGCAATTGTGATACTAGGTATTTATTGAAAGGATTAAAAAATATTGATTAAAAGGGGTACATGCACATGTATCTACTTTTGACTTGACATTAAGGAAATTATGATGGTTTCTATTAAATATATGCCAAGAATAGTTACATTCCACTATTGCTGATGTCTTCTCTCATTTTTCAAGTTCCATCTCTCCATGAAAGCACAGAAATAAAACAGATATACTCTTTACTAAGAAATCATTTATTATTTAGAAACTTTCCCATCACCACTTTTTCTGTTTGATTATTTCTAGGTCATATTTTTTGAGAATTTTTCTTCTAATCAAATTATCATTTATTCTACCCTGGAAACTCCAGATATACAGTTAAAATATAATATTATAATATATATATTATATGATATGATACTTGATTCATTTTCAGAATTTGAAACAGTAACCTCCTTATCAAAAGTCGTTGTTAATTCAGCTATATGAAAACTTATCTATGACCTCTAGGAACATGTGTTACTTTTTAGTTTGATCTTTCAAAACATTATCACAATCTGTGTCTTAGGGACCATATAAACTTACAAATACAATATTTCAATGTTTGGAGAAGGTAGATGTATTTTTGTATTTTAAAATTTCTTAAATCAGGATGTTATTGTTTACCCACATGGGTAGAAAGCATTGGACTAGCTTAATTGGTAGCTTTTATTTTTTTCACAGTGATAAATTATATAATGGCACATTTCAATGGTTTATTCTTAAATTCAATGAAATATGGTTTATAGCTTGGCTTTTTGGCCAATGTGTTTTATTCAGGCAGATCCCAGGCAAGATAAACATTGTCATGGAACATTTATAGGGTATAAGTTTTTAAGATATTCAGGCTCATATATACCTCCATAATTTGAGTGAAGTACTGACACATTACAAATCCTTTTTCCCTTTTTATCAAAAGAATATTCTTTAAAACATGCTGCTAAAGATGGGTAATGTGGTAGCATAATCACAAATATTTATGAAATTATCTAATAATAAGAAACAATGTTGATGTCAAGATATTCTAGAGAATTGCTGGCTGGTTGGAAGAAATTGACACTTTTATTAGTTTTTCCCACATCAAATATTTTTATTCTTCTTTTCATCCAGTATTTTTTTTTTAATTTTTTTTTCAACGTTTTTTAATTTATTTTTGGGACAGAGAGAGACATAGCATGAACGGGGGAGGGGCAGAGAGAGAGGGAGACACAGAATCGGAAACAGGCTCCAGGCTCCGAGCCATCAGCCCAGAGCCTGACGCGGGGCTCGAACTCACGGACCGTGAGATCGTGACCTGGCTGAAGTCGGACGCTTAACCGACTGCGCCACCCAGGCGCCCCTCATCCAGTATTTTTAAAAACGCATTCTGCTCTGCAGGGAAAAACTACTTGACCCCTTGATATAATCAATAGTCTCCAATATAAGTCTTCCATGTAGAAATAAACTGGTTTTTAAATAGTATATGTGACTGTTAAAACTAAACCATTTTATGAGGGGAGCCAAGATGGCAGAACAGCACGGAAGTTTTTTGAGTGTCTTGTGTCCATGAAATATAGCCAGACCAACGCTAAACCATCCTGCATACCTAGAAAACTGAATGGAGGATTAACACAACAATTTGCACAAACTGAACCACAGAATTCAGGAGGTACACGGCATGGAGAAGTGAACTTGGGGAGAGAGAAGCTGCAACAGGCAGGGAGCCACTTGTGCAGGCAGAGAGAGGATGAAGACGGGGGGATGGGGTTATGGGAAAAGCACCCCTCCCCAAAATCAGATGGAGAGAAAGTGGAAAATTGGAAACAGCCACAGGGACTAAACTAAAAAGGGAGAAAATAGAAAGAAGAGGGTTTAAATTCCAATAAGACTGTAAATAGGTGGAGTGTAGAGTCTGAAACTCTGCAGCTCGATACCTGGCAGTGCTCTGGTAGGAAGGTCGAATCCCCAGGAGCAGAGTGGGGTCTAGGAGGTTCTTGGGCCACACGGGGAAAAGCGGTTCCACTGATGGAAGGACATTTGGTAGAGAATGTTGAGGCCACCAGGCCCCAGCAGACCCCAGAGAATGGCCACATTTGCTGGTGTTGGAACAAGGTCATTAAGGGTGAAGCCTGGTGCCAGATGTGTGTTGTGATTTTCCATAATACCTGTAACGCTACTGCTACACTATCTTGTGAACTTTTTCTGGTGCAGGCTGGCACCTGGCCGCAATCTTGGGGCACCAGCAGCAGCAGGGTCCAGCAGGTGTTCCTGGGTGCAGCCAGCATTCGGCCATTGCTCAGTGAGACCCTGCTGCAGAGGGGTGGAACGGGTCAAAGCCGCAGTCCTTCAAAGTAAGGGGCCAGGGAATACAGCCACATCTGAGACAGAACTCGGGAGAAAGGTACTGCCTGGGGCTTGGTCACAGACAGTGAAAACGCGGGCAGTGGACGAAAGCTGAAGACAGAGGATGGGTGTGCAATTGTTGATTGGGGAGAAGAGAGTTCTGATACTAGAGACTGGGTAGCTGTGCGACGCCATTTTCACCACTCCCACGCATGCGCATACACACCTATGAGCGCCCCAACACTCCACCCCAGTAGGCTAGCAGCGCCATCTAGTGGAGAACGGAGCTGTTACATTAAGCCCAGCCCAATTGGGCCAACCTCACTCTTCAAGAAAACAAGTCTCACCACCTGCTTAGTTTAAGGACTATAAAGCATTTCATACTCTGACTTTGAGGGGAAAACGAAATAATTTCACTCATATTTCAATCTGTTATTGGGTCCACCTATTCAATTTTCATTCTTTTTTCTTCTTTTTACCTTCTTTGCTTTCATTGAATACATAAAGAGAAATAAACAATTTTTATTTTCAATTTTAATTAAAAATATTTTTCATTCTTTTTTACTATATTTATTACTTTTATGTAATTTTTTTAAATTCTATTTTACTTCCATCAATTTATTTTAGTCTACTACAGTGTATTAACTTTTTCAAATTTTCACCTGATTTCCTTTTTTTCTTTTTTCTCTTTTTTGTTTCTTTTATTTTTCTTGAATAAAGAGAAAAAATAATTTTTATTTTTATTAAAAATAATTTAATTTTTTCTACTATATTCTTTACTTTTGTATACATTTTTTTCAAATTCTATTTTACTCCCATAATTTCATCCTAGTCTATTTCAGTGTATTCATTTATTCAAATTTTCAAACAATTCCTTTTTTTCCCTCTTTTTATCTCTAATCTATCAAACAACATTCAACACCCAGACCAAAACACACCAAGAATCGAGCATGATTTATTCAATTTTTTTGCATGTGTTTTTAATTTTAATATATTTTTAACTTTAATTTTTTTATTGTTAAAATTTTATTTATTTATTCATTTATTTATTTATTTTTAATATGAAATTTATTCTCAAAATGGTTTCCATACAACTCCCAGTGCTCATCCCAACAGGTGCCCCGCTCAATACCACTCACCCACCCTCCCCTCACTCCCACTCCCCATCAACCCTCAGTTTGTTCTCAGCTTTTAAGAGTCTCTTATGGTTGGCCTCCCTCTCTCTTAACTTTTTTTTTTCCTTCCCTCCCCCATGTTCTTCGGTTAAGTTTCTCAGGATCCACATAACAGTGAAAACACATGGTATCTGTCTTCCTCTGTGTGCTTATTTCACTTAGCATAACACTCTCCAGTTCCATCCACGTTGCTACAAAAGGCCATATTTCATTCTTTCTCATTGCCATGTAGTATTCCATTATGTATATAAACCACAATTTCTTTATCCATTCATCAGTGGATGAACATTTAGGCTCTTTCCATAATTTGGCTATTGTTGAGAGTGCTGCTATAAACATTGGGGTACAAGTGCCCCTATGCATCAGCACTCCTGTATACCTTGGGTAAATTCCTAGCAATGCTATTGCTGGGTCATAGGGTAGGTCTATTTTTAATTTTTTGAGGAACCTCCACACTATTTTACAAAGTGGCGGCACCAGTTTGCATTCCCACCAACAGTGCAAGAGGGTTCCCGTTTCTCCACATCCTCTCCAGCATCTATAGTCTCCTGATTTGTTCATTTTGGCCACTCTGACTGGCGTGAGGCAAGCCTATGGGAGGAATGGATCCACAGAAGCACGGTGTTGGGTGTTTGCTGGGTGCAAGCAAGTTCCGTGAAGGGAACTGTTTCCCTTTGGGATTTTGGCTGGAGGATGGGTGGGGGAGATTCCGCTTCCCAGCGCCTTTCTTCTCCGCCGAGGTGAACTCTGTCCTCTGGGACTCAACACTTCTCCCTCCCGTTGTCCTCTAGCCCTCCTGCTCTCTGAGCAGAGCTGTTGACTTATAACATTCCAGGTGTTAACTCCCGCTGGCTGTCAGAACTCAGGCAGTCGGGCCCCTCCGGTTTTGCAAGCCAGACTCAGGGCCCCTCCGCCCTGCTCCCTCCAGCCAGTCCGTGTAGTGCACACCACCTCTCTGCCCTTCCTACCTTCTTCTGTGGGCCTCTTGTATACACTTGGTTCCGGAGTGTCCATTCTGCTAGTCTTCTGGTGGTTTTCTGGGCTATTTAGGCAGCTGTGGGTGGAATCTAAGTGGAATCTAAGTGATAAGCAGAACGCGGTGAGCCCTGCATCCTCCTACATGACCATCTTCCTCAAAAACCCCTGAAAATCTTTTTATATGCTGTCGAATTTGATTTGCTAGTATCTTATTGAGAATTTTTGCATCAATATTTATCAGGGATATTGACCTGAGTTCTCTTTTTTTTGATGGGTCTTTGTCTGCTTTAGGAATCAAAGTAATGTTGGCTTCATAGAATAAGTCTGGAAGTTTCCCTTCCCTTTCTATTTTTGGAACAGCTTCAGAAGGATAGACATTATAACTGCTTTAAATATCTGGTAGAATTCCCCAGCGAAGCCATCTGGTCCTTGACTCTTATTTGTTGGGAGATTTTTGATAAATGATTCGATTTCTTCGCTGGTTATGGGTTTATTCAAGTTTTCTACTTCTTCCTGTTCAAGTTTTGGAAGTGTGTGGGTGCTTAGGAATTTGTCCATTTCTTCCAGGTTGTCCAGTTTGTTGGCATATAATTTTTCATAGTATTCCCTGATAATTGCTTGTATTTCTGAGGGATTGGTTGTAATAATTCCATATTCAATCATGATTTTATCTATTTGGGTCATACCCTTTTTATTTTTAAGAAACCTGGCTAAAGATTTATCAATTTTGTTTACCTTTTCAAAAATGAAACTCCTGGTTTCATTGTTCTGCTCTACAGTTTTTTTTTTTTTTTTTAAGATTCTATATTGTTTATTTCTGCTCTGATCTTTATTATTTCCCTTCTTCTGCTGAGTTTGGGTATCTTTGCTGTTCTGCTTCTACTTCCTTTAGGTGTGCTGTTAGATTTTGTATTTGGGATTTTTCTTGTTTCCTGAGATAGGCCTGGATTGCAATGTATTTTCCTCTCAGGACTGCCTTCACTGCATTCCAATGCATTTGCATTGTTGTCTTTTCCTTTTCATTTGTTTCCATATACTTTTTAATGTCTTCTCTAATGGCCTGGTTGACCCATTCATTCTTTAGTAAGGTGTTCTTTAACCTCCATGCTTTTGGAAACTTTCCAGAATTTTTCCTGTGGTTTATTTCACGTTTCATAGCATTGTGGTCTGAAAGGTGCATGGTATGATCTCAATTCTTGTATACTTATGCAGGGCTGTTTTGTGACCCAGTATGTGATCTATCTTGGCGAATGTTCCATGTGCACTCAAGAAGAAAGTATATTCTGTTGCTTTGGGATGCAGCATTCTAAATATATCTGTCAAGTCCATCTGATCCAATGTATCATTCAGGGACCTTGTTTCTTTATGGACCCTGTGTCTAGATGATCCATCCATTGTTGTAAGTGGGGTATTAAAGTCCCCTGCTATTACCACATTCTTATCGATAAGGTTGCTTATGTTTGTGATTAATTTTTTTTATATATTTGGGGGCTCGTGTATTTGGCACATAGACATTTACAATTGTTCACTCTTCCTTATGGATAGACCTTGTAATTATTATATAATGGCCTTATTCATCTCTTGTTACAGCCTTTAACTTAAAGTCTAGTTTGTGTGATATAAGTATGGCTACTCCAGCTTTCTTTTGACTTCCAGTAGCATGATAGATAGTTCTCCATCCCCTCACTTTAAATCTGAAGGTGTCTTCAGGTCTAATATGAGTCTCTTGTAGACAGCAAATAGATGGGTCTTGTGTTTTTTTATCCATTCTGAAACCCTATGTCTTTTGGTTGGAGCATTTACTCCATTTACATTCAGTGTTAGTATAGAAAGATATGGGTTTAGAGTCATTGTGATGTGTGTTGTTTTCATGCTCATAGTGATGTCTCTGATACTTTGTGTTCCTTGCAACATTTCACTCACAGAGTCCCCCTTAGGATCTCTTCTAGGGCTGCTTTAGTGGTGATGAATTCCTTCAGTTTTTGTTTGGGAAGACCTTTGTCTCTCCTTCTATTCTGAATGACAGACTTGCTGGATAAAGGATTCTCGGCTGCATATTTTTTTCTGTTCATCACATTGAAGATTTCCTGCCCTTCCTTTCTGGCCTGCCAAGTTTCTGTAGCTAGGTCTGCCATTAGTCTTGTGGGTCTCCCTTTGTAAATTAGAGCTTGTGTATCCCTAGTTGCTTTCAGAGTTTTCTCTTTATCCTTGTATTTTGCCAAGTTCACTATGTTATTTTGTGCAAAAGATCAAGTTACACTTGAAGGGAGTTTTCTGTGCCTCTTGGATTTCAATGCCTTTTTCCTTTTCCAGATCAGGGAAGTTCTCAACTATGATTTGTTCAAGTACACCTTCACCCCTCCTCTCTCTTCCTCTTTTGGAATTCCTATGATAAGGATATTGTTCCGTTTTATTGCATCACATAGTTCCCTAATTTTCCCCTCATACTCCTGGATTTTTTATCTCTCTGTTTCTCAGCTTCCTCTTTTTCCATAATTTTATCTTCTAATTCACCTATTCTCTCCTCTGCCTCTTTAATCTGAGCTGTGGTCGCCTCCATTTTATTTTGCCCCTCATTTATAGCATTTTTAGCTCCTCATGACTATTTCTTCGTCCCCTGATCTCTGTAGCAATAGATTCTCTGCTGTCCCCTATACCTATTTCAATCATAGCAATTAATTTTATGACTATTATTCTAAATTCTTGTTCCATTATATTTCTTAAATAGTTTTTGATCAATTTGTTAGCTGTTGTTACTTCCTGGAGTTTGTTTTGAGGAGAGTTCTTCCATTTCATCATTTTGGGTAGTCCCTGCGGTGGCACCAAACTGCAGGGCACTTCCCCTGTGCTGTCTGGAGTTACCTGTGTTGGTGGGTGGGACCGTATTCAGACCTGATATCTGTCCCCAGCCCACTGTTGGGGCCACAGTCAGACTGGTGTGTACCTTTTCTTCCCCTCTCCCAAGGGCAGGACTCACTGTGGAGTGGTGTGTCCCCTGTCCAGGCTACTTGCACACTTCCAGGCTTGTGGTGCTACTTTGATTGGATCTGGCATCTTAGCTCAGGTGGATCTTCTTCCATAGGACTCTGGTCTATGCTTGGCTTAAGAGAGCCCATTCTGCGAGATTCTGCCGGTTTTCTGGGGTATTTAGTCAGGTGTGGGTGGAATCTAAGTGATCAGCCGACTGAGGTGAGCCCAGCTTGCTCCTATGCTGCCATCTTCCTTGGCTTGGGATTTTTAATTTTTTTAATTTTCTTTTTTCTACTGTATTAATTCCTTTTCTCCCTTCAAAATGATGAAACAAAGGAATTCACCCCGAAAGAATGAGCACAAAGAAACAACAGCCTGGTATTTAACCAACACAGATACAAGCAAGATGTCTGAACCAGAATTTAGAATCATGATAATAAGAATACTAGCTGGAGTCGAAAATAAATTAGAATCTCTTTCTGCGGATATATGAAGTAAACACTAGTCAGGATGAAATAAAAAATGCTACAAATGAGCTGCAATCTCGAATAGAGGCCACTGCAGCAAGGATGGATGAGGCAGAGATATCAGCAATATAGAGGACAAACTTATGGTGAATAAAGGAACATTAAAAAAGTGGGAGATTAAGGCAAAAGTGCACGATTTAAGAATTAGAGAAATCAGTGACTTATTAAAAAAGAACAACATCAGAATCATAGGGGTCCCAAAAGAGGAAGAGAGAGAAATAGGGATAGAAGGGTTATGTGAGGAAATCATAGTGGAAAACATTCCCAACCTGGAGAAAGACACAGACATCGAAATCCAGGAAACACAGAGAACCCCCATTATATTCAACGAAAAATGACCATCAACAAGGCATATCACAGTAAAATTCACAAAATATTCAGGCAAGGAGAGAATCATGAAAGCAGCAAGGGAAAAAATTCCCTAACCTGCAAGGGAAGGCAGATCAAGTTTGCAGCAGACCTATCCACAGAAACTTGACAGGCCAGAGAGGAGTGGCAGGATATATTCAGTGTGCTGAATCAGAAAAATATGCAGCCAAGAATTCTTTTTCCAGGAAGGTTGTCATTCAAAATAGAAAGAGAGATGGAAAGTTTCCCAGACAAACAAAAATTAAAGGAATTTGTGACCACTAAACCAGCCCTGCAAGAAATTTTAAGGGGGACTCTCTGTGGGGAGAAAAGAGGAAAAAATAAATAAATAAATAAATACCAAAAGCAGAAAAGATTAGAAAGGACCAGAGAACACCACCAGACACTCCAATTCTACGAGCATCATAATGGCAATAAATTCATCTTTCAGTATGTCAATGGACTCAATGTTCCAATCAAAAGACATAGGGTAACAGAATGGATAAGGAAAGAAGATCCATCTATATGCTGTTTACATGAGACCCACTTACACCTAAAAGCACCTTCAAATTGAAAATAAGGGGATGGAGAACCATCTATCATGCTAATGGTCAACAAAAGAAAGCCAGAGTAGCCATACTTGTATCAGACAATCTAGACGTTAAAATAAAGACTGTATTGGGGCACCTGGGTGGCTCAGTCAGTTGAGCATCCGGGTTTGGCTCTGGTCGTGATCTCACAGTCTGTGAGTTCGAGCCCCGCGTCGGGCTCTGTGCTGACAGCTCAGAGCCTGGAGCCTGCTTCGGATTCTGTGTCCCCCTCTCTCTCTGCCCCTCCCCCACTCATGCTCTGTTTCTGTCTCAGAAATAAACATTAAACAAAATTAAAAAAAATATAAAAACTGTATCAAGAGATGCAGAAGGGCATTATATCATAATGAAGGGGTCTATTTACCAAGAAGACCAAACAATTGTAAACATTTATTCACCAAATGTGATAGCACCCAAATATATAAATCAGTTAATCACAAACATAAATAAACTCATCGATAGTAATACCATAATAGTAG
The DNA here is from genome assembly GCF_023721935.1 of Panthera uncia. Lineage (NCBI taxonomy): Eukaryota > Metazoa > Chordata > Mammalia > Carnivora > Felidae > Panthera > Panthera uncia. The sequence goes on along the minus strand of NC_064817.1, from coordinate 66,816,208 downwards.
GAAACTTCCATACCCCACTCACAACAATGGACAGATCAACTAATCAAAAAATCAACAAGGAAACAATGACTTTGAATGACACATTGGACCAGATGGACTTAACAGATATATTCAGAACATTTCTTCCTAAAGCAGCAGAATATACATTTTTCTGCACTGCACATGGAGCGTTCTCCACAATAGACAATATACTGGGACACAAGGCAGCCCTAAGCAAGTACAAAAATATCGAGATCATACCGTGCATATTTTCAGACTACAATGTTATGAAACTCGAAATCAACCACCCACAAGAAAAAATTTGGAAAAGTAACAAATACATGGAGACTAAAGAGCATCCTACTAAAGAATGAATGGGCCAACCAAGAAGTTAAAGAGGAACTTAAAATGTTCATGGAAGCCAATGAAATGATAACACCACAATCCAAAACCTCTGGGACGCAGCAAAGGTGGTCGTAAGAGTAAAGTATATAGCAATCCAGGCCTTCCTAAAGAAGGAAGAAAGATCTCAGATACGAAACCTAACCTTACACCATAAGGAGCTGGAAAAAGAACAGCAAATAAAACCCAAAACCAGCAGAAGACAAGAAATAATAAAGAGTAGAGCAGAAATTAATGCTATACAAACCAAAAAACAAACAAACAAACAAACAAACAGTAGAATAGATCAATGAAACCAGAAGCTGGTTATTTGAAAGAATTAACAAAATTGATAAATCCCTAGCCAGTTTGATCAAAAAGAAACTGGAAAAGACCCAAATAAATATAATCAAGAATGAAAGAGGAGAGATCACAACCAACACAGCAGGAATAAAAACAATAATACGAGAAGATTATGAGCAATTATATGCCAATAAAATGGGCACTCTGGAAGAAATGGACAAGTTCCTTGAAACATATACACTACCAAAACGGAAACAGAAATAAATAGAAAATTTGAACAGACCCATAACTAGTAAGGAAACCGAAGTAGCAGTCAAAAATCTGCCAAAAAACAAGAGTCCAGGGCCAGATGGTTTTCCAAGGCAATTCTACCGAACATTTAAGGAAGAGTTAATACCTATTCTCTTGAAGCTACTCCAAAAAATAGAAATGGAAGGAAAACTTCCAAACCCTTTCTATGAAGCCAGCATTACCTTGATTCCAAAACCAGACAGAAACCCCACTACAAAGGAGAACTATAGACCAATTTCCCTGACGCATATGGATGCAAAAATCCTCAACAAGATATTAGCCAACTGGATACAACAATACATTAAAAAAATTATTCACCACGACCAAGTGGCATTTATACCTGGGATGCAGAGCTGGTTCAATATACGCAAAACAATTAACGTGATTCATCACATCAATAAAAGAAAGGACAAGAACAATATGATCCTCTCAATGGATGCAGAGAAAGCATTTGACAAAATACAGCATCCTTTCTTGATATAAACCCTCAAGATCATAAAAGCCATATATGAATGACCAATGCTAATATCATCCTCAATGGGGGGAAAACAAAGCTTTCCCCCTATGGTCACGAACAAGACAGGGATGTCCCCTCTCACCACTGTTATTCAACATAGAATTGGAAGTCTTAGCCACTGCAATCAGACAACACAAAGAAATAAAAGGCATCCAAATTGGCCAGGAGGAGGTTAAACTTTCATTCTTCACAGATGACATGATACTCTATATGGAAAACCCAGAAGATTCCACCAAAAAACTGCTAGAACTGATTCATGAATTCAGCAAAGTTGCAGGATATAAAATCAATGCACAGAAATCGGTTGCATTCCTATACACCAACAATGAAGCAACAGAAAAAGAAATTAGGGAATCTATCCCATTTATATTTGCACCAAAACCCATAAAATACCTAGGAATAAATCTAATCAAAGAGATGAAAAATCTGTACACTGAATACTATAGAAAACTGATGAAAGAAATTGAAGAAGATACAAAAAAAAATGGAAAAAGATTCCATGATCTTGGAGAGGAAGAACAAATATTGTTAAAATGTCGATACTACTGAAAACAATCTACACATTCAATGCAATCCCTATCAAAATAACACCAGCATTCTCCACAGAGCTAGAACAAATAATCCTAAAATTTGTATGGAACCAGAAAAGACCCTGAATAACCAAAGCAATCTTAAAGAAAACCAAAGCAGGAAGCATCACAATCCCAGACTTCAAGCTATACCTCAAAGCTGTAATCATCAAGACAGTATGGTACTGGCACAAAAACAGACACTCAGATCAATGGAACAGAATAGAGAACCCAGAAATGGACCCACAAATGTATGGCCAACTAATCTTTGACAAAGAAGGAAAGAATATCCAATGGAATAAAGACACTCTTTTCACCAACTGGTGCTGGGAAAACTGGACAGCGACATGCAGAAGAATGAACCTGGACCACTTTCTTACACCATACACAAAAATAGACTCAAAATGGATGAAAGACCTCAATGTAAAACAGGAAGCCATCAAAATCCTCGAGGAGAAAGCAGGCAAAAACCTCTTTGATCTGGACTGCAGCAACTTCTTACTCAACATGTCTCCAGAGGCAAGGGAATCAAAAGCAAAAATGAACTATTAGGACCTCATCAAAATAAAAAGCTTCTGCACAGCAAACGAAACAATCAGCAAAACTAAAAAGCAACCTTCAGAATAGGAGAAGATATTTTCAAATGACATATCAGACAAAGGGTTAGTACCCAAAATCTATGAAAAGTGTATCAAACTCAACACCCAAAAAACAAATAATCCAGTGAAGAAATGGGCAAAATACATGAATACATACTTCTCCAAAGAAGACATCCAGATGGCCAACTGACACATGAAAAAACGCTCAACTTCACTCATCATCAGGGAAATACAAATCAAAACCACAATGAGGTACCACCTTATGCCTGTCAGAATGGCTAACATTAACTCCGGCGACAACAGATGTCGGCGAGGATGCAGAGAAAGAGGATCTCTTTTGCATTGTTGGTGGGAATGCAAGCTGGTGCAGCCACTCCGGAAAACAGTATGGAGGTTCCTCATAAAACTAAAAATAGAACTACCCTACGACCCAGCAATTGCACTACTAGGCATTTATCCAAGGTATACAGCTGTGCTGTTTCGAAGGGACCCATTCACCCCCATGTTTATAGCAGAACTATTAACAATGGCCAAAGTATGGAAAGAGCCCAAAAGTCCATCAATGGATGAATGGATAAAAAAGATGTGATATAATGGAGTATTACTCGGCAATCAAAAAGAATGAAATCTTGCCATTTGCAACTATGTGCATGGAACTGGAGGGTATTATGCTAAGTGAAATTAGTCAGAGAAAGATAAAAATCATATGACTTCACTCATATGAGGACTTTAAGAGACAAAACATGAACATAAGGGAAGGGAAACAAAAATAATACAAAAACAGGGAGGGGGACAAAACATAAGTGACTCATAAATTTGGAGAACAAACAAGGTTATGGGAGCAGTTATGGAAGGGGGGATGGGCTAAATGGGTAAGGGGCACTAAGGAATCTACTCCTGAAATCATTGTTGCACTAATTTGGATGTAAATTTAAAAAATAAATAAAGAAAAAGAAAAAGAAAAAGAAAAAGAAAATAAACCATTTCCAATGACACAGTAAATCAGTTCATGCAGTATGCAAGGATTCTCATGGTGTTTGCTATTTAACAGTCTCAATTGAATACCTAACCTAATGGGATATAAAGTAGAATCAAATATACATATCATCATACTCTTGTAAGGCTATGATGGAAAAGATACATAAAGACTACTTTAAAAAGGAGTAAACATTGACCTTACAGAAAGTAGAAGGATAAGAGTTTTCAAAAATCAATAGGACATATTAGAACATTTTAAAATCCATCAGAAATAGTTTTTATTTTTGTTTTTTTATTATAGTTAACACACAATGTTACATTAGTTTCAGTTGTAAATAGAGTGATTCAACATCTGTATATGTGATGCTATATTCACGACAAGTATAGCTACCATTTATTACCACACAATGCTACTACAATATCATTGATGTTATATCTTTGATTGCCAGGAATTATTCATTCCATATCTGTAAGCCTGTAACTCCCACTCCCCTTCACCCATTTTGCCCATTCCCCTGCCCACCTTCCGTCAAACGTTAGTTTCTTGCCTGTTTTTATAGGTCTAATTTTGCTTTTTTTTTGTTTATTCATTTGTTTTGTTTTTTTAGATTCCACATATGATAGAAATCATATGACATTTGTCTTTCTCAGTCTGACCTATTTTGCTCAGCACAATACTCACTAGGTCAATCCATGTTGTCACAAATGGAGAGATTTCATTCTTTTTTAAAAAAAATATTGTTTATTTTTATTGTTGAGAGAGAGACAGAGTGTGAGCAGGGGAGGGACAGAGAGAGAGGGATATGCAGAATTCAAAGCAGGCTCCAGGCTCTGAGCTTTCAGTACAGAGCCTGACGTGGGGCTTGAACTCACAAGCTGTGAGATCATGACCTGAGCCAAAGTCGGATGCTCAACCGACTGAGCCACCCAGGCAGCCCAATTTCATTCTTTTTTATGGATCCAAAATATGCCATTGTAAAAATTGGCAGAGGACCTAAACAGACATTTTTCCAAAGACGATATATTGATGGCCAACAGATACATGAAAAAATGCTCAACATTAATAATCATCACAAAAATGTAAATCAAAACCACAATGAGACATCACCTCACACCTGTCAAAATGGATAAAATAAAAGACAAGGAATAACAAATGTTGGTGAGAGTACAGAGAAAAAGGAAATTTCATGAACTGTTGGTGGGAATATAAATTAGTACAGCCAATTTCTAAAAATAGAAATACCATATGATTCAAAAATTCCACTAATTGGTATTTACCTAAAGAAAATGACAACTTTATTTACAATAGCTAAGATATGGAAGCAACCTAAGTGTCCACTGATAGATTAATGACTAAAGAAGTGGTATATACATACAATGAAATGTTATACAGCAACAAAAAGGACAAGATCTAGCCATTTGCAAGAACATGGATGGGCCTAGAGGGTATTATGCTAAGTGAAATAGGTTGTACTGTGAAAGAAATAGTTTTTAAGCCTGTCAAATGAAAATTTAGGGGCATGGTTCAGTCATTTAAGCGTCCACCTCTTTATTTCAGCTCAGGTCATGATCTCATGGTTTGTAAGTTTCAGCCCCACGTTGGGCTCTGCACTGACAATGCGGAACATGGTTGAGATTGTCTCTCTCCTCTCTCTCTGCCCCTCCTGCACTCTCTCACTCTCAAAATAAGTAAATATAGTTAAAAAAATAAAAAATAATGGAAAATGAAACTCAGTAGACACAATTAGGCATATGATATTGTTTGAATTACTCAAGTAATTGAAGGTCCTCGATCAATATTTGTTGAATAGGTAGATGGATTTTGATCACAGTCCTGAAATAATGAAAAAATCCAAATCTACTTCATCTTTGCTAATGAGTTCCAGACTTGTCCTTTGTATTTATTATTGAATTTTGGTTTGACTGAGCTATTATATAAAGTGACCACTCTATTTCTAGGTGCAAAGACAACTGTCTAGAATATTGTGTCTGGCCTTGATAACTCTTTTATCATTCTTTGATTCATTTTAAGATTCAGTGGATATAGCAATTCTCTCAATCCTTTGATCTTATAAAAATTTGTGAGTTTATTTCTTAGAACCTCCATCTCTCACTTTCAATTCTATAAGGCAGAATAACCTTCAGTTTAGGCAGAATATCTCTGAGTTTTCCCAGGAATGATGGGACACATTATCCTCACGGTGGAGCAAGAAACAGCAACCACTTAAGACAGTGCCATGATTCAAATACAGGATTATGAACGATCCACAGAGTAATTAGAGACCATATCAGTCATAATTACTTTTGAACTAGAAAGGCAAAAAACTGAAATTCACTGTAGATCACGTATCTGATGGAAACACACTCTTTTCTTTAATTAATTTTTTGTTAATTAAAAAGAAAGGCAAATTAGGACAGTGTTATAATAATAAATAGGACTATAAAAATAAAAAGGACTCACCTTTTTATTAATATTAGCAACCGCTTTTAATATGATGTCCTGGTGGTCAGTCTGTATTATGCCAAGTTCATTAAGTTTTTGCCGAGTAATGTTAAGTAGCTTCTCCCCATTGATTTTTGCTCTTTCAAAGTGTTCTCCATATATCAGAAAATTATAATTCAATTCTGAAAAAAGACAAAAGAGGTAGAGGAAATGTCAAAGAAAATAGAGACCATACCTCCTTTAAAGACAACTATATAATTCAACCAGTATAGAATTACTTGTGTCTTTTTTCTTATTATGAATGAGCCATTTACAGTTTTTATTCCAACACTTCATCTTAAATTCAGCGTCCTTAGTTAGAAAGGCTTAGGAAGGACAGATTTTTGTAGGCCTTCACAGAAATGCTTAAGTAGAAAATTTAATTAATAAAAGATACCCTGTTAAATATACACTTATAGTTAGAGATTATAACTGAAAGTATATTTATAATCTGTTATAATAATATTGAAGATGGACTTCACAGAACTGAGATAAAATGTACTTCTTGATTTGTGACTGCTTTAACATTTGGAATTTGATCAATTAAGAATCCATATAGTTAATATATGTGAACTATTTGGGGAGGGTACAATCTCTTGGGTAAACTGCTTCATAACTATAATTAAGAGGGAAAAATCCAAAATTATTCACATATATATTTTAGTAACCTGCTTCTGCCATTTCTTTAGCTCTATTTAGAAAGAAGTAATTAGAAGATACATAAGTAAAACAATATAATATATTAAATAATGGATAAAAATTAACATAATCTTATATAAAAGAAAGCTGAGCTTATATGAATAACTAAAGGCATCAGAAGACTAAATACATTATGGAGGCACCTGGGTGGTTCAGTCGTTAAGCGTCTGACCCTTGATTTTGGCTCAAGTCATGATCTCAATGTTCATGATCTAGAGTCCATAGTTGGGCTCTGTGCTGTCTGCTTGGGATTCTCTCTCTCTCTCTCTCTCTCTCTCTCTCTGTTTTTCTGCTCCCTAAACTTAAAATAAGACTAAATTATGAAATTATCATTCTTCTTTGGTTACACATAGTAAGAGTAAGGGTACAGTGGAAATGGTCCCAGATTAACATAATTTATTTGAAATTTGATGAACTTCCCTATGAAAGTGAATGTGGCTAATATCCTGGGAACTAATGATATAAGCTGATTAATACAGATCTTACTACTTTGATTTTTTAAAAATAACTCAGGAAAGTGTTTACCTTTATAATATCTTTAGATAATCTGCTAAAGAATTAGATAATATAAATAGCATTTCATGAGGAATATTTAAACTTCTTTTAAAACTTCTCAAGTACAGGGGCATCTGGGTGGTCAGTCAGTTAAAATTCTGACTCTTGATTTTAGCTCAGGTCATAATTTCACAGTTTGTGAGTTCAAGCCCCATGTGGGGTTCTGTGCTGACTCATGGAGCCTGCTTGGGATTCTCTCTCTCTCTCTCTCTCTCTCTCTCTCTCTCTGCCTCTCCCCTACTCATGCTCACTCTCTCTCACTCTCTCTCAAAATAAATAAATAAATAAATAAATAGCTTGTCAAATACAGGTATACCCTTCACTATACTCATATGCTAATTAAGTAATATTTGCATTCTTACCTATTTATTAAAACAAGTCCTGTCAATGACCTCTGATAAATTTACCTTGTTAGTTTCATTCTTTTTTATTTAATTTCTTTTATTCGAGTATAGCTGACACACAATGTTACATTAATTTCAGTTGTACAACTTAGTGATTTGACAAGTTTATACATTATGCTATGTTCACCATAAGTATAGGTACCATCTGTCCCATTACATCATTACAGTATCATTGACCGTATTCCTCTTGCTCTGTGCCATATTACCATAACTTTATCATTTCATAACTAGAGGCCTGTATCTCCCCCTCCTCTTCACCCATTTTTTCCAATCCCCCCCACACCCTTCCCCCCTGACAACCATCAGTTTTTTTTTCTCTGTATTTGTAGCTCTGATTGTGCTTTTTGTTTTTTTATTCTTTTTTTTATTTTTATTTTTAGATTCCATGAGTGGAATCATATGGTATTTGTCTTTCTCAGTCAGACTTATTTTACTTAGCTTAAGTAGGTCCATTGATGTTGTCTCAAAAAGCACAATCTCATCTTTTTTAAGGCTGTTTAATATTCCATTATATATATTATATATAATATAATATGATATATAATCATAATATATGATTTATATAACATTTTCCTCATCCATTCATCTTATAATGTATCACACATATATAATACATAATAATATACCACATTATATATATATATATATATATATATATACTACATTTTCCTTATCCATTCATCTATTGATGGACACTTAGTTTGCTTCCAGTCTTGGCTACTGTAACTAACGCTGCAATAAACATAGGGGTGTGTATATCTTTTGAGTTAATGTTTTCATTTCCCTTGGGTAAATACCCAATAGTGGAATTATTAGCTCATATAGCATATCTATTTTTAGTTTTTTGAGGAACCTCCATACTGTTTTCCACAGTGGCTGTACCAATTTACATTCCCACCAACAGTGCATGAGAGTTCCTTTTTTTCCACATCCTCACCAACACTTGCTATTTTTTGTCTTCTTGATTTTAGCCATTTTGACTTGTGTGAGGTGATATCTCATCATGGTTTTGGTCTGCATTTCCAAGATTAGTGGTGTTGAGCATCTTTTCATGTGTCTGTTGGCAATCTGCAGGTATTCTTTCATAAAATGTCTATTCAGTTATTCTGCCTATTTTTTATTTAAAATTTTTTTCTGCCCACGTTTTAATCAGATTCTTTTTGTGCTTGTTAGTTTCATTCTTATTACAACCTACCCTTTAAAGGCATAAAACTATATTTCTTTTATTTTAAATTTTTGTAATTCTCTATTGCTACATATTTAGACTGGTTTTACCCTTGATTACTCATAAATTAGTAAAGTTTCTCATTGAATTAAAAAATTTTTAAAGTAAAGCCACCTGGAATAACTCAACTTTTGTCAGTTTATTATTCAAATTTCCCATTTCCATCCATTGGAGCATTATAACAGAGAACACTTCTCTGTTCCATGCTATAAAATAACCAACAATATAATTCAGAGTTACAAAGTACCTATCTAAACTTGGGTGTATGTCTCTCAGCTTATTTTTCAGGCTATTACTTCCTTTCATTGGACAGAGAGAGATAATTCAGTACTTGATTTATAAGAGTACATATATGAGTGAATAAAAGTAAATAAAAAATATCAAGAGGAGAAATTGTCTTTTTCCCATTAGATATTGTTTCCTGCTTTGTTGAAGATTAATTGACCATATAGCTATGGTTTCACTTCTGGGTTTTCTATTTTGTTCCACTGATCTATGTGTCTATTTTTGTGCCAATACCATACTGTTTTGATCACTACAGCTTTGTAATATAACTTGAAGTCTGGAATTGTGATGCCTCCAGCTTTGTTCTTCTTTTTCAGGATTGCTTTGGCTATTTGAGGGAAGCTGTATAACTATGTCAAAATAAATCTGAAAGCTGAATTTCTCAAGGTAATCTTCCTATTATCTTATAGAAGACTTTGCTGTACTTATTTCATTACACTGGTTAAATATGATAAATAAACTGAAATTTCTATCGGTCAGTTCTCATGCTATCAATTGGCTAAGAGAAAATTATATATAGATTTGTCCAAAATAATGATATATATATTATTATGGATGGTGCTTATATGTACTTGAAACTTTACTCAGTAAATATATTTGAATGTTGAATGATTTATCAGAGGGGATTTTATATTTTCTTTACTCTTCATGTGTATATGAAGAGTGAATAGTAATGCCTTGAATACTTGACACCCCCCAGTGTCACATTCTGTTTATGAACTGCAACAGATACTTGCACTGAAATGTAATATACTGTCAACTAGATTGTAGGAATAAAGAATTGTGATGTATACAAATTAAATAAAATAACTTAGTCTATATAGATGATTGAGTATCTGATGTAGTACATGTCAGTTATTTCTCCTAGGTTACTTTACCTTGTTTTTATAAACCCTTTTATTAAAATTTCCTTAGAAAGCATATGGACCAGATAATAACTATGGACTTGAAACTAGTTGCATGCCTTCACCAACCAATAGCCTGCATCCTTTTATTACAGGATTCTGGATTGAATCTATACATATAATTTTGTCTTCATTTATATATAGGCCTTTTGAGTCATTAATGGCATAATTATCAAGTTGGTCTGATTAACATATATCAGCTATAAGCATATAAAGCTTGCAAATCAGAGATGAGGCCATTTCTGTAAGGAAGCATGAAGACTGAAGAGGCTAAATGTTCATGATTCAAAAAATCCATGGCAAATGTCCAAGGAGACATTCAGCAAGCCTAAGAATTGATTACAATTCCACAATCAGCATGCCCCTTCAAAGCGATACCACCAATGAAAGGCAGAAAGCTCATTCTCAATATCTGGCACACAAGCTTCCAGGTTTGTAAAACCATCTATATTTTGATATATTTTCACAATTCATAGTAGTGCTGTTCAAATTACCTCCAAGGATAAATTTTTTGGATACTAAGCTATCAATAAGAAAATCTATAACTTTCAAATTGATTTATATGACATACACATCCACACCTACCCGGTTTTTATTTTTATCCCATGTCACTTTGTCCCGTCAGAGCTTAATATTAACAATATTGATTTATAAGTTTGAGTCACAGTATTATTCTTAAATGTTGTGTATATGAATGAATATGTGCATGCATGTGTTTGTATATGTTTTAAATTTATTTTCCCAAATATGTGAGTAATTTATATAGTCATGACCCCATTGTATATGCATGGATTGACATAAGCCATTAAGAGTAGATTGTATATTTTGTTTATAAATATAAAAATGATCAGTTTTTTTCTCTTAGTCTAAGAAGCTGCAAGACCCACTGTAATAATAATAACTAATATTTGCCATTTTAAGCACTTTTCATATATTAACTCAATTCTTACAACAATTCTATGACAAAGGAACTACTATTATCTGCACTCTGCAGATGCAAAAACTGACTCAAGGAGAGGTAAGTCACTTAACAAAGGATACAAAGCTAGTAAGTGGCTGAGTCAGGATTTAAAGCCAAGAAGTTTGGCTATAGATCTCATGCTCTTAACCACTATGCTATACTACTTCTCATAGTAATTGAGATGGTCTAAAATTGGAAATGACTACTTATGACACCCACAAAATATCTTCTAGAATGCCATGTAAGATACAGCTGGCCACAATCTCAGAGTAATCTAAGTGCAGTCAGTTATCCACAACTGTGAATTTTTGTAAAGATCATAATCCATATGTACAACTCACCATTCCTTAATCTCACTCATTCATTTGTTCAGCAAAGATTTAATAAATGCTTTCTATGTGCATAATAATTGTTACAAATTGAGGAGGACAGGAGGACATACAACACAATCCCTGCATTTAAAGAGCTTACAATTTTATTTTAGGACACTAAACAGAAACACAAAAAATGTTAATATCATGTATCTTAAACTAAAAGAAATATGCCCCAAGAGTTAAGTGACTGAGAAATATTGTAGGCTTTAGTTAATAAAAGAAATGAGAGATCAGAATGAATTTGAGTGATGGGGCAATGTTTTCACACATTCATATCCTGCACAATAAAACTGCAATCTCGTGTTTCCTAACACTGTACGTAGCATGTAATTTAACTTCACCAGTCAATTCTTTATGTTCCTAAAATCCACCATACTGTATATAGATTAATACAATACTATTTTGGGTCTAACTGGGTTTCTTATTTGTATGGGCTATGACTTTATCTAGAAGAGGGCAAAAAAATACTGAAAACAATTCAGGGAAAATATATATATTGTTGAATTATATTAGTCACAAATAGGCTAATTAAATTATTTAAACCAATAACACAACTGAAAATTAAAGAAATATTTATACAGCCAAAAGCATTTAAAATGTCCTAAAACTCAACAATTAAGAAAATTTCACCTCTCTATATTTTATAAGAAAGTGGCATATACTTGTAATAAAAAAGGGCCAAAAAAGACACCCAATGCATTTTAAAACTCTTCGTTTACTGAATTTCAAGCAACAGCATTTTAACTGAGAGCTTCTTCAAATTAGCAACTCATACAAACCATATGTGACAAAGCCTAGACATACTACTATGAAGAAACTACAAAATTAGATTCCAAAGACATCCAGGAATTTCAAATGTACAAAACAAACCTGGCACCAACAGAAAACTATCACTTTCATTTTATGTTATAGAACAACAGTCAAACATAAGAAAGATGCTCAATATATCCAAGAGGACTCAATTTAAAATACATTAAGAATAAAATAAAATAAAATAAAATAAAATAAAATAAAATAAAGTAAAAAGAAAGTTGAAATAAACTGGCTTGAAAAAATGGTAAACAATTATAAAACTAAATAAGCAAGCTATAACTTTAAATATTGAGAATTATACCCAAAATGGTATTTTAAATTATATACAAAATTAATTCTTAATGTTATCTTCTTTAATGAGACTAAAAATGTAGAAAATCCAAAGTAAATGCATATACATTTTATATATATTTGGAATCCAAGGGGATATGCTAATTTTTATATTTATGTATGTATGTACATTTTGTGGGAAATATGTTTCTTAATTTTTAAATGGCTTATGATGCTATTTAAATTATAACAGTTTGCTACTTCTATATACTCAGAATAGTGTAATATCAGTAAATGATATCTATACAGTCTGCAAAGCATATAGTGAAGTGTTTAAGAACACTTGTAATAAAGGTGTTTCTAAGAATGATACTTGCTTACTATATAGAGGTTAATATTCTATCAGTCAATAGAAGTTATAAATATTCTGCAATACATGTAGAATGGTGTTTAAGAATACTTCTAACAAAGATGTTTGGAAGAACACTGTTTACATATTCCTTAGAATGTGTATCCTAAAAGTGTTTTACATATACTTAGAAGAGTGTATTATAACAGTGATAGTTATACACATTCTTCAATGGATGCAATGAAGTGCGTAAAAACACATGATAAAGATGTTTCTAAGAACACTAAAAAATTATCAATGTCAAATGATGAGGTGGGGGTAGGGAGGCTGATTTAGAATAAAGACCAAAATATTAAATTCTGAAAAAGCTACTAATAAAAAAAAATTGAGATCCAATTTGGTTGCTGCCTAGAGGACAGCTTTTGTCTCAACATGAGTCATTGACAAAACAGATCACAGACAAAATTGTGAAATCAGAAAAGTTGGTCTTGGGGCTTTGTAATTGATTTCAACATCCACTGATGTGAGCCACTGAAATGTACACTGTCACTAAAAACTTCAACTCATACATATCCATATACATACTACTCAATGTTTAACACATTGAGGCATTCATTACATAATTATATTTTATTATTTTTTCATAGAAGCACAGGGTATAGCAATGAGAGAATATTTTCATTAACAAATACCTAATGCTCACTTGTTTTCTATTAAAAAAAAAGAGAGAGAGAGAGAGAGGGGCGCCTGAGTGGCTCAGTCAGTTGAGCGTCCACCTTCAGCTCAGGTCATGACCTAACAGTTCGTGGGTTTGAGCCCCATGTCAGGCTCTGTGCTGACAGCTCAGAGCCTGGAACCTGCTTCAGATTCTGGGATTCCTTCTCTCTCTGTTCCTCCCCCGTTCATATTCTGTCTCTGTCTCAAAAATAAACGTTAAAAGAAATACAAAATGATAAATTATCCAAGTAATAATAAACTTAGAAGGAAGTTTAAAAACAGGAAAAAATATGTACACACATTCTAAAAATACAGGTGTTAAAGGTTTAAATAAGATTTGATAATAATAAACATATATTTTCTTAGATTGATACTGGTGAAATCATGTGTGGAGATGCAATATCTAAAATAACTGAAGTAACTGTACAAAATGAATGAAACTCAGGGGAGATCCCCACTCTTACTTGTTTGGAAATATTCAGAGAGAGGTTTATTCATGACCCTTAATTTGCTTTAGTACCTGAAAATTAGATTATTTTAATTGTACCTACCTAGAGCTCCTTCACTGGAGTTTTTCTAAACAACTGAATATCAAACTAAAACCTACAAAATCAGTTGTTTCTAAGTCTTGCAAAAAAATAACCAAGAAACAAAATAAACCAAAAATACCAAGGGAAAACCTAAAATTTTACCCAGAGTTAAAACATTTATTTCAAAAATCAGTCTTCATTTTTTTTAATCATACCACAACTGGTATGAAAGAATATTGTGTTTCCTGAATACACCTGGGAAAATTGTTACAATCTGGGATAGCAATCAGATCTATCTTATACTTTACTGTTTGAAATATTCAATGGAGTAAGTGTGGATTTTATTTTTGTGTATTTGCTTTTTACTTGTGTTTTTTTTCTTTTTTTTTCTTTATTTAATTTAATTAATTAATTTATTTTTTTTCAATATATGAAATTTATTGTCAAATTGGTTTACATACAACACCCAATGCTCATCCCAAAAGGTGCCCTCCTCAATACCTATCACCCACACCCTATCCTCCCTCCCAACCCACTTCAAACCTCAGTTTGTTCTCAGTTTTTAAAAGTCTCTTATGCTTTGGCTCTCTCCCACTCTAACCTCTTTTTTTTCCCTTCCCCTCCCCCATAGGTTTCTGTTAAGTTTCTCGATCCACATAAGAGTGAAAACATATGGTATCTGTCTTTCTCTTTATGGCTTATTTCACTTAGCATAACACTCTCCAGTTCCATCCACGTTGCTACAAAGGGCCATATTTCATTCTTTCTCATGGCCACTTAGTACTCCATTGGGTATATAAACCACAATTAATTTATCCATTCATCAATTGATGGACATTTAGGCTCTTTCCATAATTTGGCTATTGTTGAGAGTGCTGCTATAAACATTGGGGTACGAGTACCCCTATGCATCAGTACTCTTGTATCCCTTGGGTAAATTCCTAGCAGTGCTATTGCTGGGTCATAGGGTAGGTCTATTTTTAATTTATTGAGGAACCTCCACACTGTTTTCCAGAGTGGTTGCACAAATTTGCATTCCCACCAACAGTGCAAGAGGGTTCCCATTTCTCCACCTCCTCTCCAGCATCTATAGTCTCCTGATTTGCTCATTTTGGCCACTCTGACTGGCGTGAGGTGATATCTGAGTGTGGTTTTGATTTGTCTTTCCCTGATGAGGAGCGACGTTGAGCATCTTTTCATGTGCCTGTTGGTCATCCGGATGTCTTCTTGAGAGAAGTGTCTATTCATGTTTTCTGCCCATTTCTTCACTGGGTTATTTGTTTTTCCGGTGTGGAGTTTGGTGAGCTCTTTATAGATTTTGGATACTAGCCCTTTGTCCAATATGTCATTTGCAAATATCTTTTCCCATTCCGTAGGTTGCCTTTTAGTTTTGTTGGTTGTTTCCTTTGCTGTGCAGAAGCTTTTTATCTTCATAAGGTCCCAGTAGTTCATTTTTGCTTTTAATTCCCTTGCCTTTGGGGATGTGTCAAGTAAGAGATTGCTATGGCTGAGGTCAGTGAGGTCTTTTCCTACTTTCTCCTCTAGGGTTTTGATGGCTTCCTGTCTCACATTCAGGTCCTTTATCCATTTTGAGTTTATTTTTGTGAATGGTGTGAGAAAGTGGTCTAGTTGCAACCTTCTGCAAGTTGCTGTCCAGTTCTCCCAGCACCATTTGTGAAAGAGACTGTCGTTTTTCCATTGGATGTTCTTTCCTGCTTTGTCAAAGATTAGTTGGCAATACGTTTGTGGGTCTAGTCCTGGGTTTTCTATTCTATTCCATTGGTCTATGTGTCTTTTGTTGTGCCAATACCATGCTGTCTTGATGATTACAGCTTTGTAGTAGAGCCTAAACTCTGGGATTGTGATGCCTCCTGCGTTGGTCTTCTTCTTCAAAATTACTTTGGCTATTCGGGGCCTTTTGTGGTTCCATATGAATTTTAGTATTGCTTGTTCTACTATCGAGAAGAATGCTGGTGCAATTTTGATTGGGATTGCATTGAATGTCTAGATAGCTTTGGGTAGTATTGACATTTTGACAATATTTATTCTTCCAATCCATGAGCACGGAATGTTTTTCCATTTCTTTATATCTTCTTCAATTTCCTTCATAAGCTTTCTATTCTTTTCATCATACAGATCATTTACATCTTTGGTTAGATTTATTCCTAGGTATTTTATGCTTCTTGGTGCAATTGTGAACGGGATCAGTTTCTTTATTTGTCTTTCTGTTGCTTCATTATTAGTGTATAAGAATGCAACTGATTTCTGTACATTGATTTTGTATCCTGAAACTTTGCTGAATTCATGTATCAGTTCTAGGAGACTTGTGGTGGAGTCTATCGGATTTTCCATGTATAATACCATGTCATCTGCAAAAAGCGAAAGCTTGACTTCATCTTTGCCAATTGGGATGCCTTTGATTTCCTTTTGTTGTCTGATTGCTGATGTAACACTATGTTAAATAACAGCGGTGAGAGTGGACATCCCTGTCATGTTCCTGATCTCAGGGAAAAAGCCCTCAGTTTTTCCCCATTGAGGATGATGTTAGCTGTGGGCTTTTCATAAACGGCTTTGATGATGATTAAGTATGTTCCTTCTATCCTGACTTTCTCGAGGGTTTTTATTAAGAAAGGGTGCTGGATTTTGTCAAATGCCTTTTCTGCATTGATTGACAGGATCATATGGTTCTTATCTTTTCTTTTATTAATGTGATGTATCACATTGATTGATTTGCGAATGTTGAACCAGCCCTGCATCCCAGGAATGAATCCCACTTGATCATGGTGAATAATTCTTTTCATAAGCTGTTGAATTCGATTTGCTAGTATTTTATTGAGAATTTTTGCATCCATATTCATCAGGGATATTGGCCTGTAGTTCTCTTTTTTTACTGGGTCTCTGTCTGGTTTGGGAATCAAAGTAATACTGGCTTCATAGAATGAGTCTGGAAGTTTTCCTTCCCTTTCTATTTCTTGGAATAGCTTGAGAAGGATAGGTATTATGTCTGCTTTAAATGTCTGGTAGAACTCCCTTGGGAAGCCATCTGGTCCTGGACTCTTATTTGTTGGGAGATTTTTGATAACCAATTCAATTTCTTCGCTGATTTTGGGTCTGTTCAAGCTTTCTATTTCCTTCTGATTGAGTTTTGGAAGTGTGTGGGTTTTTAGGAATTTGTATATTTCTTCCAGGTTGTCCAGTTTGTTGGCATATAATTTTTCATAGTATTCCCTGATAATTGTTTGTATCTCTGAGGGATTGGTTGTAAATAATTCCATTTTCATTCATGATTTTATCTATTTGGGTCATCTCCCTTTTCTTTTTGAGAAGCCTGGCTAGAGGTTTATCAAGTTTATTTATTTTTTCAAAAAACCAACTCTTGGTTTCGTTAATCTGCTCTACAGTTTTTTTAGATTCTATATTGTTTATTTCTGCTCTGATCTTTATTATTTCTCCTATGCTGGGTTTGGGGTGTCTTTGCTGCTCCACCTGTATTTCCTTTAGGTGTGCTGTTAGATTTTATATTTGGGATTTTTCTTGTTTCTTGAGATAGGCCTGGATTGCAATGTATTTTCCTCTCAGGACTGCCTTTGCTGCATCCCAAAGCGTTTGCATTGTTGTCTTTTCCTTTTCGTTTGTTTCCATATATTTTTAAATTTCTTCTCTAATTGCCTGATTGACCCATTCATTCTTTAGTAAGGTGTTTTTTAACCTCCATGCTTTTGGAGGTTTTCCAGACTTTTTCCTGTGATTGATTTCAAGCTTCATAGCATTGTGGTCTGAAAGTATGCTTGGTATAATTTCAATTCTTGTATACTTATGAAAGGCTGTTTTGTGACCCACTATGTGATCTATCTTGGAAAATGTTCCATGTGCACTCGAGAAGAAAGTATATTCTGTTGCTTTGGGATGCAGACTTCTAAATATATCTGTCAAGTCCGTCTGATGCAATGTATCATTCAGGGTCCTTGTTTCTTTATTGACCGTGGGTCTAGATGATGTATCCATTTCTGTAAGTGGAGTGTTAAAGTCCCCTGCAATTACCACATTCTTATCAATAAGGTTGCTTATGTTTATGAGTAATTTTTTTATATATTTGGGGGCTCCCATATTCGGTGCATAGACATTTATAATTGTTAGCTCTTCCTGATGGATAGACCCTGTAATTATTATATAATGCGCTTCTGCATCTCTTCTTACAGCCTTTAATTTAAAGTCTAGTTTGTCTGATATAAGTATGGCTACTCCAGCTTTCTTTTGGCTTCCAGGAGCATGATAAATAGTTCTCCATCCCCTCACTCTCAATCTGAAGGTGTCCTCAGGTCTAAAATGAGTCTCTTTTAGACAGGAAATAGATGGGTCTTGTTTTTTTTATCCATTCTGATACCCTATGTCTTTTTGTTGGTTCATTTAGTCCATTTACATTCAGTGTTATTATAGAAAGATATGGGTTTAGAGTCATTGTGATGTCTGTATGTTTTATGTTTGTAGCGATGTCTCTGGTTCTTTGTCTCACAGGATCCCCCTTAGGATCTCTTGTAGGGCTGGTTTAGTGGTGATGAATTCCTTCAGTTTTTGTTTGCTTGGGAAGACCTTTATCTCGCCTTCTATTCTAAATGACAGACTTGCTGGATAAAGGATTCTCGGCTGCATATTTTTCTGTTTAGCACACTGAAGATATCGTGCCAATCCTTTCTGGCCTGCCAAGTTTCAGAAGAGAGATCAGTCACGAGTCTTATAGGTCTCCCTTTATATGCTAGGGCACGTTTATCCCTTGCTGCTTTCTGAATTTTCTCTTTATCCTTGTATTTTGCCAGTTTCACTATGACATGTCATGCAGAAGATCAATTCAAGTTATGTCTGAAGGAAGTTCTCTGTGCCTCTTGGATTTCAATGCCTTTTTCTTTCCTCAGTTCAGGGAAGTTCTCAGCTATTATTTCTTCAAGTACACCTTCAGCACCTTTCCCTCTCTGTTCATCCTCTGGAATACCAATTATGGGTAGATTATTTCTCTTTAGTGCATCACTTAGTTCTCTAATTTTCCCCTCGTACTCCTGGATTTTTTTATCCTTCTTTTTTCAGCTGCCTCTTTTTCCGTAATTTTATCTTCTAGTTCACCTATTCTGTCTTCTGCCTTTTCAATCCGAGCCATGGTCATCTCCATTTTATTTTGCAGCTCGTTTATAGCATTTTTTAGTTCCTCCTGACTATTCCTTAGTCCCTTGATCTCTGCAGCAATAGATTCTCTGCTGTCCTCTATACTGTTTTCAAGCCCAGCGATTAATTTTATGACTATTATTCTAAATTCACTTTCTGTTATATTGTTTAAATCATTTTAGATCAGTTCATTAGCTGTTGTTATTGCCTGGAGATTCTTTTGAGAGGAATTCTTCCGTTTGGTCATTTTGGATTTTCCCTGGAGTGGTGCGGACCTGTGGGGCACTTCCCCTCTGCTGTCTGAATAACTGGAGTCGGTGGACAGGGCTGCAGTCAGACCTGATGTCTGCCCCCAGCCCACTGCTGGGGTCACAGTCAGACTGGTGTGTCCCTTCTCTTCCCCTCTCCTAGGGGCGGGATACACTGTGGGGTGGCGTGGCCCATCTGGGCTACTTGCACACTGCCAGGCTTGTGGTGCTGGGGATTTGACGTATTAGCTGGGGTGGATAGGCAAGGTGCACGGGGGCAGGAGGGGCAGTGTCAGCTCGATTCTCCTTAGGTGATCCGCTTTGGGAGAGGCCCTGTGGCAGTGGGAAGGAGTCAGACCCACCGCTGGAGGGGTGGATCTGCAGAAGCATAGTGTTGGGTGTTTGCGCGGTGTAAGCAAGTTCCCTGGCAGGAACTGCTTCCCTTTGGGATTTTGGCTGGGGGATGGGCGAGGGAGATGGCCCTGGCCAGCGCCTTTGTTCCCCACCAAACTGAGCTCTGTCATCCTGGAGCTCAGCAACTCTCCCCCCCATTGTCCTCCAGCCTTCCCGCTCTCCAAGCAGAGCTTTTAACTTCTAACCCTCCAGATGTTAAGTCCCGCTAGCTGTCTGAACACACTCCGTCCGGCGCCTCCGCTTTTGCCAGCCAGACTCGGGGTCTCTGCTTGGCCGGTGGGCCATCCCTCTGCCCTGGCTCCCTCCCACCAGTCCGTGTAGCGCGCACCACCTCTCCGCCCTTCCTACCCTCTTCCATGGGCCTCTAGTCTGCGCTTGGCTCTGGAGACTCCTTTCTGCTCAGATTTTATTTTTAAAGCATACCAAATAAAGTACAAGTTATTCAAAAATTGAAAATGGATTTCAATTTATGAAAAGACATAGTCCAAAGCTCTAGGTCATAACATACTCCATATACATGTATGTATGTGTAAATATACAATATGCATATAATATATGCTTATAGGCATAATCCATATAATGCATAATAAAAGTGGTATATGATGATAAGAACAAAGGCAAGAAAAATGTAGCTAAAATTAAGTCTCCTTACAACTTACAGCCCACTGATAAGTACCTGAGACATACAGAGCTTGACATTCTTCCAGGAACTCATGGATGCCTTAATGTTGTTTCATTAGAGATTAAAAGCAACCTTATCTTGACAATAGCCAGACCTCCAAGGTTCCATAAACCCTACCTTTAGCATGCAGAAATTCCTTAGAAACTTATATTACCTCTACCCTCCTCCCTCCACAAGCTTAAAAGTATTAATCAGTCACTCCTCACAAGTGTAGCTCTTTCATCCCATAGGTCCTGTCCCCCTGGTATAATAAAAGAATGTTTTTGCACCATAAAACGTCTCAAAAGTTCTTTATTGACCATCGCACTTGATGGTCCTGCATCAGTATATACGATAGTTATGAGTAAGAACACTAAAACCAAGCTGCCTCAGATCAAATCCAGGCCTTGATATTTACTAGTTTTATGATTTCAGGCAAGTTATTTCATCTTTCTAAACCCCAACTTCCTAATGTTTAAAATTAAAATAATAATAGTACCATGACCATACTGATTGTTAGTATTAAATAAGATAATAGAAGTAAAGTGATCTCAGCACAGTGCATGATATATAATAAACAAGCAATAAACCTGTAGTGTCATTATTGCTGATGATAAGATGGGTCTCAAGGAGATACAACAGGCCTAAATAACTCCACGAATAGTTCAATAGAATCCCTTAATAAATAAAAGGGCTAAAATTAAATCTAGTTTATTGATATCCATCTTTATTCCTATTTCATCCCAGATTCTTTTCAGTAAAATCTGACCGAGAAGCTAAATGGCAAGGATGCTAGAGGACTGGGAAATAACAAGGTAAGGAAAATATCACTTTCAAAGAATGCATAGATCATCCCCCCTAAAATAGTGTTTTTCTAATCCCTGTTCCTTGCACCTGTCCCACTCCAGAAAAAAAGTAAAACAAAACAAAATATGCACTCTTTCACCCATATAACTCTTTACTTCCCCTCCCCCAAAATAGCATAAACTTCAGGGGTTAGAAATGGTTGCAGGAGTGAATATTGAACTTTGACTTTTTTTTTTGGGGGGGGGAGGATGAGGGGTTGCAGCTTTAGTCCATCTTTAAATAGCACTTGGGAAGCCTGGGAAGATGACAGACTTAGAGGACCTTTGGCTCACCTCATCCCACCAATACAGCTAGATAACAATCACATCATTGTAAATAACCTAGAAAAATGAACCCAGAACAAACTCCACAATTGAAGGTAAAGAAGAGGCCACATAGAAGAGGGTAGGAAGGAAAGAGATGCAGTAGGGAGTAAAACGAACCACAGTTGTTAATGGTGCAAAGGGAGCAACCAGTATGGAGAAGGGTGAGAAACAGACTATCATGCTTGGGAGCCCACATGGGGAAGATTAATCCCCCCCCATAACATTTAGCTTTGAAAGTAAGAGGAGCAGAATTTAATGAGTTATTAAAACCAGAGGGACTTAAATTCTACAATTTTTTTCTATTATTATTTATTTTATTTTTTTTAAATATGAAATTTATTGTCAAATTAGTTTCCATACAACACCCAGTGCTCAAGCCTACAATTTTAAATATCAGCAAGCTCTGTTCTGGGAGAGCCCAGAGAGCAACAGGCAGCAGGATCCTCACCCTTAAAGAGACAGCATGAAAAACACCCAGTAGAGACAGTGTAGAAGCCGCAGTTTGAAAAAGGCCTGTGGCATACAGGAGGGAGAGCTGTTTACTCATCTCAGAACATGTCCAGGAGAGACAGGGATCTCAGAATGACCTCTCCAGGAAAAAAGTGCTGGCATGTGCCATTTATCTCCCCTGTCCCTAAGCATACACACAGGGCCACCTGCAGGAACCAGCACAGTGCCCACATTCACTACTTAACTCGCTTACACCAATGGTAAGAATAAGTGATAAAGAACTTTAAAAACAGCGAGAGAAAAGAAGGGAGTTGCATACAAAGGAAACCCCATAAGGCTATCAGTGAATTTTTCAGCAGAAACATTGCAGTTGGAAGGAAGTGGCATAGTATATTCAAAGTGCTGAATGGGAAGAATATGCAGACAAGAATAGTCTATCTGGCAAAGTTATCATTCAGAACAGGAAAGAAAATAGTTTTTCAGAAAAACAAAAGCTAAAGGAACTCATGAGAAATAAACCACCCCCCAAGAAATGCTAAAGAGGACTCTTTGAGTGGAAAGGAAATACCATAAGTAAAAGTATGAAAAGTAGGAAACACGAAAGCAATAAAAATAAGTATACCTATAAAAATCAGTCAAGGGATTCACAAAATAAAATAATGTAAAATATAATACCATATACTTGAAATATGAGGGAAGGGAAGAAGAATGAATAATGGGTATAAACGTAAATGACCATCAACTTAATATAGACTGCTGTATACAGAAGATGATGTATACAAACCTAACTGTAAGCACAAATCAAAAACAGTAATAGATATGCAAAAACTAAAAACAAAAAGAATCCAAGTATATCAACAAACAAAGTCAGCAAACCATGAAAAAGAGCAAGGAAGAAAGGATCAGAGAAAAGCTACAAAAACAACCACAAAACAAGCAACAAAATGACAATAATTAAATATCTATCTATAATTATTTGGAAAGTAAATGGACTAAATGCTCCAACCAAAATCAAAGGGTGACAAAATGGATAAAAAACAGGGCCCATTTATATGCTGCCTACAAGACACTAATTTCATACCTACAGACACCTGCAGATTTAAAGTGACAGGGTAGAGAAACAGTTATTAAGCAAATGGATGTCAACAGAAAGTCAGGGTAGCAATAAATTCATTGGACAACATAGACTTTATTTTTTTAATGTTTTTTTAAATTTTTTTATTTATTTCTTAAGAGCGAGAGACAGAGTGTGAGTGGGGGAGGGGCAGAGAGAGAAGGAGTCATGGAATCAGAAGCAGGTTCCAGGCTACATGCTGTCAGCACAGAGCCTGATGCGGGGCTCAAACTCACAAACTGCGAGATCATGACCTGAACCAAAGTCATACGCTTAACCGACTGAGCCACCCAGGCATCCCCCAAATAGACTTTGAAACAAGAGAAAAATAAATACACCACATAATAATAAAAGAGGCAACCCAGCAAGAAGATACAACAATTGTAAATATTTATTCACCCAAAATGAAAGCAACCAAATAGATAAAACAGTTAAAAGCAAACATAAAGGAATTAGTAATATCACAATAACAGTAGAGGACTTTAATATCCCACTGACATCAATGAACACATCAACCATACAGAAAATTAACAAGGAAACAGTGGCTTTGAATGACACACTGGATCAGATGGATTTAAGAGAAATATTCAGAACATTGCATCCTAAAACAGCAAAATACACATCCTTTTCAACTGCACACAGAACATCCTCCAGAATACATCACATATTGGGCTACAAAACAAGTCTCAACAAATTTTTAAAAAGTAGAAGTCATTCTATACATTTTTTTCTGAAAACAACACTATGAAATTAGAAATCAAACACAAGAAAAAATCTAGAAAGGGCACCAATACATGAGATTAAATAACATGCTACTAAACAATGAATGGGTCAACCAAGAAATGAAAGAAGAAATCAAAAAGTACACAAAAATAAATGAAAACACAACAGTCCAAATTTTGGAGGATGCAGCAGAAGTGGTTCTAAGAAGAAAGTTTATAGCATTACCTCAAGAAGCAAGAAAAATCTCAAATAAACAACCTAACTTTACACCTAAAGGAGCTAGAAAAAGAACAACAAACAAAACTCCAAACCAGAAGAAGAAAGGAAACAATAAAGATTAGAGCAAAAATAGATAATAAAGAAACTGTTTAAAAAAAACAATAGAAGAGGTCAGTGAAACCAGCAGCACCTGGTTTTTTGAAAGGATCAACAAAACTGATAAAACTCTAGCCAGTTTCATCCAAAAAAAATAGAGGACTGAAATAAACAAAATCACAAATAATAAAGGAGAAATAACAACCAACACCAGAGAAATACAAAGGGTTATAAGAGAATATTTGAAAAATTATATGCCAATAAATTGGACAACATAGAAGTAATGGATAACTTCATAGAAACATATACCTATCAACACTGGAGCTGGAAGAAACAGAAAACTTGAACAGGCAGATCAGCAACAATGAAATTCAATCAGTAATAAAAAATCTCCAAACAAACACAAGTCCAGGACCAGATGGCATCACAGATTAATTCTACCAAACAATTTAAGATGAGTTAATACCTATTTTTATCAAACTATATCAAAGAACAGAAGAGGAAAGGAAACTTCCAAATTCATTCCATGAGGTCAGCACTATCTTGATACCAAAACCGGATAAAGACACTACCAAAAAAGAGAACTATAGGCCAATATATGTGATGAACATAGATGCAAAAATTCTCAACAAAATATTAGCAAACCAAATCCAACATTAACAAAATCATTCATCACAATCAAGTGGGATTTATTCCTGGGATGCAATGGTAATTCAATATTTGCAAATCAATCAAGTTGATACATCACATCAATAAGAGAAAGGATAAAAACCATATTATCACTTCAATAGATGCAGAAAAAGCATTTGACAAAGTACAATACCCATTCATGACAAAAATCTTCAACAAAGTAGTTTTAGAGGGAACATACTTAAACATAATAAAAGCCTTATATGAAAAACCCACAGCTGACATCTTCCTCAATGAAGAAAAACAGACCTTTTCCCCAAAGGTCAGGAGCAAGACAAGGATGTCCACTCTCACCACTATCATTCAACATAGAAGTCTTAGCCACAGCAATTGAACAAGAAAAAAGAAATAAAAGGTATCCAAATTGGTAAGAAAGATGTAAAATTTTCACTATTTGCATATGACATGATCCTATACATATAAAACCTAAAAGAGTCCACCAAAACCTACTTAAACAGAAAAATTAATTCAGTAAGATTGGGGTTACAAAGTCAATACAGAGAAAACCATTACATCTCTGTACACTAATAATGAAGCAGAAGAAAGAGAAATTGGGAAAACAATCCCACTTACAATTGCACCAAAAAGAATGAAAGAGTTAGGAATAAACTTAACCAAAGAAGTGAAAGACCTGTACTCTGAAAACTATAAAAACACTGATTAAAAAACTGAAGATGACACAAAGAAATGGAAAGACATTGCATACTCATGGATTAGCAGAACAAATATCGTTAAGATGTATATGCTATCTAAGGCAATATACATATTTAATGCAAAATACCAATAGTATTTTTCACAGAACTAAAACAATCCTGAAATTTGTATGGAACCATAAAAGACCCCAAATAGCACAGCAATCTTAAAAAATAAGAACAAAACTGGAGTTATCACAATTCCAGACCTTAGGCTAAAAGATAAAGCTGCAGTAATCAAAAGCACTATGGCACTGGCACAAAAACAGACACACAGATCAATGTAAAAGAACTTAAAACCCAGAAATGAACCCACAACTATATGTTCAAATAAACTTTGACAAAGCAGGAAAGAATATCCCATGGGAAAAAGAATGTCTCTTCAACAAATGGTGTTGGGAAAATTGGACAGCAACATGAAAAAGAATGAAAGTGTACCACTTTCTTAAACCATCCAAAACATAAATTCAAAATGGACTAAAGACCTAAATATGATTCCTGAAACCATTAAAATCCTAGAGGAGAACACAGGCAGTAATTTTTTTGACATCAGCCATAGCAACTTCTTACCAGATATGTCTCCTTAGGCAAGGGAAACAAAAGCAAAAATAAACTGCTGAGACTTCATCAAAATAAAAATAAATTTAAAAACCTTCTACAAAGCAAACAATCAACAAAGCTAAAAGGCAACCTTTGAAATGGGAGAAGACATTTGAAATGACATATGTGATAAATGGTTAGTATCCAAAATATATAAAGAACTTATAAAACTCAACACCCATAAAATGAATAATCCAATTTAAAAATGGGAAGAAGCCATGAATAGACATTTTCCCAAAGAAGTCATACAGATGGCCAACAGACACATGAAGAGATGCTCATCATTGATTATAAGGAACATACAAATAAAACTACAGTGAGATATCACCTCATACCTGTTAGAATGGATAAAATCAAAAACACAAAAAACAACAGGTGTTGGCTAGAATGAGAAGAAAGGAGAACCCTCTTACACTGCTGGTGACAAAGAAAACAGGGGCAGCTACTCTGGAGAACAGTATAGAGGCTGTTCAAAACGTTAAAAATAGAACTACCTGACTGTCCAGCAGTTGCACTACTAGGTATTTACTCAAAGAACACAAAAATAATATTTTAAAGGGACACTTGCACCCCAATGTTTATACCAGCATTATGTGTGATAGCCAAACTATGGAAACAGCCCGTGTCCATTGACTGATGAACAGATAAAGAAAATGGGATACACACACACACACACACACACACACAATGGAATGTTACTCAGCCATAAAAATAGAATAAAATCTTTCCATTTACAACAACATGCATGGAGCTACAGAGTACCATTCTAAGTGAAATAAAGACAAATTCCATATTATTTCACTCATATGTGGACTTTAAGAAACAAACATAAAAAGAAAACAAGCATAGGGGGAAAAAAAGAGAGAGGAACACCAAGAAACAGACTCTTAACTATAGAGAACAAACTGATAGTTGCCAGAGGGGAGATGGGTTGGGAGAAAGGGTTAAATAGTTGAAAGGTATTAAGGAGTACACTTGTGATGAGCACCAGGTGTTGTAGGGAATCACTGAATAACTAAATTGTACACTTAAAACTAGTAAAAAGAAATAAAAACTGGAGGTATCACAATTCCAGACTTCAGCCTACATTACAAAGCTTTAGTAATAAAAATATTTATGGTACTGAAAAAAAATAAACACATAGATCAACAGAACAGAATAGAAATCCCAGAAATAAATCCACAATTATATGGTCAATTAATCTTTGACATGAGAGGAATGAATTTCTAATGGGAAAAAGACAGTCTCTTCAACAAATGGTGTTGTGAGAACTGGAGAACTACATGCAAAGAATGAAACTGGACCACTTTCTTATACCATATGCAAAAGTAATCTCAAAATGGAATAAGAATCTAAATGTGAGACCTGAAACCATAAAAATCATAGAAGAGAGGTCGGGCAGTAATCACTCTGACATCAGTCATAACAAAATCTTCCTAGATATGTCTCCTGAGGCAAGAGAAACAAAAGCAAAAATAAACTATTGTGGCTATATCAAAATAAAAACTTCTGCACAGTGAAGGAAGCGAAAACCAACAAAACAAGATGGCAACATACTGACCTGGAGAAGAATTTTGTAAATGACAAATTTGATTAAAGTTTCATATCCAGCATATATAAAGAACTTATACAATTCAATGCCCCCAAAATGTATAATCTAATTAAAATGGGCAGAACATATGAACAGATATTTCTCCAAAAAAGACTTCCAAAATGGCCAAATGACATATCCAAAGATGCTCAATATCACTCATCATTATGGAAATGCAAATCAAAACAATGAGACATTACCTCACACTTGTCAGAATGGGGAAAATCAAAAACAGAAGAAAAAAGTGTGGGTGAGGATGTGGAGAGCAAGGAACCCTTGTGCTCCGTTGGTGGGAATGCAAACTGGTACAGCTACTGTGGAAGACAATATGGAGGTTCCTCATAAAATTAAAATTACAGCTACCCTTCCATCCATGAATTTCACTACTGGGTATTTATCCAAAGAATACAAAAATACTAATTCAAAGTGACAAATGCATCCCTATGTTTATTGCAGCATTATTTACAGTAGGCAAACTATGGAAGCAGCCCAAATGTCCATCGGCAGATAAGTTGGTAAAGAAGTGGTGTATATATTCAATGGAATATTATTCAGACATAATAAAGAATGAAATCTTGCTATGTGCAACAACAAGGATGGAACTAGACAGTATAATGCTAAGTGAAGTAAGCCAGTTAGACAAAGACATATGATTTCACTCATATGTAGAATTTAAGAAACAAAACAAATAGAGGGGTTTGGGGAGGGGGGGATGGGCTAAATGGGTAAGGGGCATTAAGGAATCTACTCCTGAAGTCATTGTTTCACTATATGCTAACTAATTTGGATGTAAGTTTTAAAAAATAAAAATTAAATTAAATTAAAAAAAGAAACAAAACAAATGAATAAAGAAAAAAGTTGTATGTATAGTAGTGTTGAAACACTATATTGCATATCTGAAAGTAATATTGCATTGTATGTTAACTAACTGGAATTTAAATAAAAACTTGAAAAAAAAAGACTCTTAGCTACAGGGAATAAACAGATGGTTACCTGAGGAAAGATGACAGAAGGGATGGGTGAAATAAGTGAAAGGGATTAAGAGTATACTTATCTTGATGAGCACTGAGTAATATATGGAACTTTTGAATCACTATGTTGTACACCTGAAATTAATATAACACTATATGTTAAATACATTGGAATTAAAAAACTAAACATCACTTCAGAATCCACTGCCATTAGAAATTCATTCAACAAACCGGAAAAAAAATGATTCAATATAAAGTAAATAGGTCTTATTAATGACAGAACTAAATTTCTGAATAGAACAATTTAACTTGAATTAGATTTTGCCATTACCAAGCAAATAAATAAATCAGCAATGTAGCCACCTGTGCTGGCCAAATGCTTACCTTTCTTTTATCAGATTATTAAACTCCTGATGTTTACATTTTATATGTAAGGTGTGCTCTTTTCCTTTGGGAGACACCAATTGATAATTATAATGCATGTATGCAGATTACTGAAAAATCTGTAAGACCAATACACACACACACACACACATATATATGTGTGTGTATACATACATATATATGTGTGTGTATATATATATATATATATATATACATATATATATATTATATTAGCCATGAGTGAAGTCTGTAGATCACTGTTTAGTGACTGTAGTAGTTGTCTGAAGTGCCTCTCACTGTTTTATAATAGCTTCCTTCTAGATTCTTATTTGGTCTAAAACCTTTGCCTTGTAATTAGGGATGGCAGATACAAGACATTTATCCTTCTACTCCTCGAATCCATCCCATGTCAGATGTAATTACTTGATCATCACACTCTTCTTAAGCTAGGATTCAGTCAAAGAATCCTCTATGACATATTGCTTTAGACAGCTAACAGCCACTAACCAACATGTGAAAACTATTTGCTATACTTGATTTAAATGTATACCAACATGTGAAAACTATTTGCTATACTTGATTTAAAGAAAAGCTCCTTTCCTATTTTTTGTACACCAAAGCATTTGACCATTGGCAGGCTTTTCAGCTGTCTAAGCAGCAAAGCATTACTTCTCATTCACCTTTATGATTTTTCCCACTTAAATTTATTGTCCTTATCTATAAATTTAACCTATAATGGCAAGGTTTCATTAAGAATTGCCTCAATGTTCTGATTCATTTCTCTCCCTTGCTCACAAGCCTTCAATGGCTCTCCACTCTACAAAGTAATCCCTAAAACTTTAACTGGATCTCAACGTCTTTCACAATCTGGCTCCATTTCAAGTTACTTTCATATAGATACTCCTTATTCAAATAAGTGAAACTATTCACATTCCAGAAAAAATCCTAAATTTTCCCATGTCTCTGCATTTGTTATGTTATGCCCCATACCCAAATCTTCCCTCCAGTTCTCACTTAAAATCCTACATCTCCTTCAAATATCAATCTCCGTTTTTCCTTTGTATTTCTCACTTTGCACTTATATCTTCCTTATATGTACTTATTTGCTGACATATGTTGTATACCTACTAGTCTGAAATGTAATGGAAATTATTAAGTATGAATAAATTCATCACTACACCCTTCTTGGCACCCAGAATGAATTGCAGAACACAGTACATACTCCCACAAATGGAATTCAAATGCAAATTAATACTGTGTCACTGATTCAATGGATCTCAACAGACACAACCCTCAATTCCCTCTGCATATTATAAAAATGTACATGATATCTTTGGTTACCAAAACAAATAGAGAGCACTACTGGTATTTCATGGGAAGGAGTCAGGCATACTAAACATCCTGAATCGTTTCAGCCAGACCCTCAAAAACAAGAATTGTCCTCCATCTATGCATACATTTCCCCCTAGATATAAATAACATCCCTCTTGAGAAATAATGGCTATTTTCTTGGATATATGAATGGTAATTTTGTCCTAAAAATTAAAGTTTAATGGGAACTAAATGTTAACAATGATAGAAAAGTTCAAGATGTATGTGCCTTAAAATCAAATGGGACTTCTAGAATGTTATTTAGAGTACTGAATAGCACTTTGTGTCTGACACCAAGTAAGTTTTATTGCTTTCAGGATGGCAATAGGACATTGCCACTATACACATTAGCTCTGCTATGACTCACTAACACCAACAATTTCTATTTCAGCTGTCACTGTGGACTCTAGGAATTCTTCAAGAAAACTGCCTAGTATATTTGCCTGAAGTGCAATAGGAAGAACTGAGATGTCTATCAGGATATTCTCAGTATAGTCTGACAGGTTCTCCAAACACACTGGTCTACAAACTACTCTACCTATAAAGAAAATCTATATTCCTGCTGTCAGTGCCACACATGCTAATAATTTACTCTAAATTTCTGTTATGTAGAGTTTCTTAATCCATAAAGGAGATAAGTTTAGTGTTTCACAACTAAAATGTACTGTAATGTTAAAAAAATTAATGTTTATTTATTTTTGAGAGAGAGAGAGTGCAAGCAGGGTAAGGGCAGAGAGAGAGGGAGAAACAGAATCCAAAGCAGGATCCAGGCTCTGAGCTGTCAGCACAGAGCCTGAGGTAGAGTTCCAACCCATGAACCATGAGATCATGACCTGAGTCAAAGTCACACGTTTAACCAAGAGAGCCAACCAGACACCCCTCTAATGTTAAAATTTTTATTTATTTTTAAAGTCTCCTGGAAGGAGTTAAGATGGCAGAGTAGTATGGGAACCCTATGCTTCCTTCATTCCTCAAACACAGCTAGATAAATATTAAGTCATTCTGAACACCCAAGAAATAGATCTGAGGACTGAGAGAACAAACTGCACAACTAGAGGCAGAAAAGAAGACACATCATGGAAGGTAGGAGGTGCGGAGATGTGATTTGGGGAAGAAAAGAATGGCTGGTGCTGTGGAGGAGAGGGAGCCCTGATCATGGAGAGAGGAGAGAGAAAAAGAGAGAGAGAGAGAGATAAAGCAGCACACAGGGGACTATACAAGAAAAACACTTCCCTAAACCTATTGACTGGAAGAACAAGAGGGGCTGATTACCATGAGTTTTTATGATCAATGGAGCTCAAAGACTGAAATCAGTTTTAGAGGTCCATGCAGTGGCTGGAGTGGTCTTAGAATCTCCTGGGATGCATTGGGAGAGACAATTCCCCTTCTAGGAAAGCATTTGGGAGAGGTGGGTGGCTCTGCCTCTCAGGGAACAAAACAGCCAGCAGGATCCATTCTGCTGCCTGACTCATTAGCATAGGGACAAAGACACCTACTTAGGACAGCAAACTTAGATGCTTTTACCTGTGCTTTACTCTAAACTCCAACCTACAGCATGCATTCATGTGACTACCCTTCAGGAACAAACTGGCACCACCCCCAACATGGCAAGAACTTCCTGCCGAGGGTCAGCATGGGTCTACATGCACCAGATCCCTAAAATTTGTAGTTTTGAAACTCAGCCAGTATGCCTGAGGTACACTGCACTGCTGGGTGGTCAGACAGCCTAGACACAGACAAGGGTGAAGGCAGGGATCTGTGGGATGCCTGGGACATGTGAGGAGAGATTGTCCACTCTTCTGTGAGGGTTTCATGGACAATGGCTGGGGCAAACTCCACTCTATGGGGACAATGGAGATGGTGGGTGTAATTTTTCTCCCTGCCCAGCAGCACAGACAGACTTCACTGATCAGCACAATGCCAAGAGTGGAGGCTTGAGCCGCTTACACCAAGCCCACTACCCTGCACTTTGCAGATGCTTCTATACTAGGACAAGTGTGCCTGAGAGTTGGAGCAACAGTGGGCTCCTCTCCCAAAAGACCAGCACAAACCTTCAGCACACACCAAGTCTACTGAAAATAGACTGCTGAAAAACTTCAGCTCTACTAGAAATGGAAACTGCATCTGGTCTCTTTTAACAAGCAGACCAAAGCACACCTAGTTAAAACTTGCCATGCATTGGACAAGGTTATAACACTTCCCACCACAGGCAAGGAGAAATGCTGCAGAAGACTGATCTGAGGGAAAGAGCAACCAAAACACAGCAGGAGAATGCACACAGCATACACAAGAAACAATTCCTAAAGCACCAAGTTCTGGACAACAAATGACTTCTTCTTAATAAATCCATTACTCTCAGGAGAAAGACACATAACAGGCTTTCCACACACAGAGAAGAAGACAGAGACCTAAACAAAATGTCAATATGGAGGAATTCACCCCAAAAGAAAGAACAAAACAAGATCACAGCCACAGATCTAGTCAAAACAGATATAAGTAATATGCCTGATGCAGAATTAAGAAGAACAAACATTAAGATATAAGCTGGGCTTGAGAAAAGCACAGAATACACCAACGAGTCCCTTACTGCACAGTAAAAGACATAAAAATCAGGCAGACAAAAATAAAAAAAATGCTATAACCGAGATACAAAATTAACTGAGTGTACTGACAACAATGATGGAAGAAGCAGAAGAACAAATAAGTAATAAAGAAGATAAAATTATTGAAAATAATGAAGCTGAAAAGAAAAGGGAAAGAAAAATATTATATCATGAAGTTAGACTTCAGAAACTAAGTAATTCCATAAAGCACAATAATATTTGAATTGTAGCAGTCCCAGAAGAAGAAGAGAGGGAAAAGGGGACAAAAGGTTTATTTCAGCAAATTATAGCTGATACTTTCCTACTTTGGGGAAGGAAACAGACATCCAAATCCAGAAGGCACAGAGAACTCCCATCAAAATCAACAAAAGAAGGCCAACAAGAACACATATTGTAGGAAAATTTGCAAAATACAGACATAAGGGGAAAAAATTGTGAGAGCAGCAAGGAAAAAGAAATCCCTAACTTACAAGGAGAGACAAGATTAGCAACAGACTTACCCACAAAAGCATGGAAAGCCAGAAGGGAGTGGCAGGATATGTTTAACATGCTGAATGGGAAAAACATGCAGCCAAGAACACTTCTTCCAGCAAGCTGTCATTTAGAATAGGAGTTTGTTTCCAAACAAACAAAAACTAAAGGAGTTTGTCACCACTAAACCAGTCCTGAAAGAAATAT
This sequence comes from Panthera uncia, assembly GCF_023721935.1. Lineage (NCBI taxonomy): Eukaryota > Metazoa > Chordata > Mammalia > Carnivora > Felidae > Panthera > Panthera uncia. The sequence continues at coordinate 66,782,191 of NC_064817.1, read as the reverse complement.
TAGGGGAACTCTGGGAAAGAAAGACCAAAAATGGCAAATACTAGAAAGGAAGAGAGAAAATCTCCAGAAACAATGACCTTACAGGTAATACAATGCTGCTACATTCATATCTCTCAGTAATCACTCTGAATATAATGGACTAAAATGCTACAATCAAAAGACATAGGACAGGGGTGGCTGGGTGTCTCCGGTAGTTGAGAACACAACTCTTGATTTCAGCTCAGGTCATTATCTCAGGGATGTAGGATCAAGCCCTGTGTTGGTATCTACACTGAACATGGAGCTTGCTTGATGAACATCGAGCCTGCTTGAGATTCTCTCTTTCTCTCTCTCCCTCTGAGCCTTTCTCCTCTGTTCTTGCTCTCTCTCTCTAAAAAACATAAAAATAAAATAAAAAAAGACATAGATTATCATAATGGATAAAAACACAAGACACATCTATATGCTGCCTACAAGAGACTCATGTGAGACCTAAAGTCACCAGTAGATTGAAAGTGAGGGAATGCAGAACCATTAATCATAGTAATGGATGTCAAAATAAAGCTGGAATAGCCATACTTATATCAGACAAACTACATTTTAAACCAAAGACTGTAACAAGAGATGAAGCAGGGCAATTTATTATAATAAAGGGGTCTCTCCAACAATAAGATCTAACAATTGTAAATATTTATGCCCATAACTGGAAGCAACCAAATACGTAAACCAATTAATAAGAAATATGAAGAAATTGATTGAAAACAATAAAATAACAGTAGGGGACTTTACCACCACACTTATAGTAATGGACAGATCATCTAAACAGAAATTCAATAATGGTTCATTATTCAGAAATTCAAAAAATGGTTTTGAATGAAACACTGGACCAGATGGACTCAACAGATACATTCAGAACATTTCATTCTAGAGCAGCAGAATGCACATTTTTAGAGTGCACATGAAAAATTCTTCAAAATACATAACATAATGGTTCACAAATCAGCCCTCAATAAGTAAAAGAAGACTGAGATCAAACCATAAATACTTTCAGGCCACAACACTATGAATCTTGAAGCCAACCACTAGAAAAAAATTAGAAAGACCACAAATACATGGAGGTTAGCAACATGCTATTAAAGAATGAATGAGCTATCCATGCAGTTGCTAACTGAAATTAGTCAGAAAAAGACAAAAATCATATGACTTCACTCATATGAGGACTTTAAGAGACAAAACAGATGAACATAAGGGAAGGGAAACAAAAATAATATAAAAACAGGGAGGGGGACAAAACAGAAGAGACTCATAAATATGGAGAACAAACTGAGGTTACTGGAGGGGTTGTGGGAGGGGGGATGGGCAAAATGTGTAAGGGGCACTAAGGAATCTACTCCTGAAATCACTGTTGCACTATATGCTAACTAATTTGGATGAAAATTTTAAAAAATAGAAATAAAGTTAAACACAAAGAAGAAAAAGAATGAATGAGCTAACCAGGAAATAGAGAACAAATAAAAAAATACATGGAAGCCAATTAAAATAACATGACAGCCCAAAACCTTTGGGATGCACCAAATGTGGTTCTAAGACAGGAGTATATAGCAATACAGGCCTACTATAAGAAGCAAGAAAGTCTCAAATTTCTAATATGACCTTACACCTAAAGGAGCTAGAAAAGGAACAGCAAATAAAGCCTAAAGCCACCAGAAGAAGGGAAATAATAAAGCTTAGAGAAAAAATAAACAATATAGAAACAAAGATCAATGAAACTAAGAGCTGTTTTCTTAAAAAATATAATAAAATTAATAAACATCTAGCCACACTTATCAAAGAGAAAAGAGAAAGGACCCAAATAAATAAAATCATGAATGAAAGAGGAAAGATCACCACCAACACCACAGAAATATACAATTAAGAGAATATAATGAAAAATTATATGCCAATTAATTGAGCAAACTTGAAGAAATGCATAAATTCTTATAAACATGTAAACTATCAAAATATAAGCAGGAATAAATTTTAAAAAATGAACATACCCATATCAGCAAAGAAATTGAATAAGTAGTAAAAAATATACCAAAAAGCAAAAGCCCAGGAACAGATGGCTTCCCAAGGGAATTCTACCAGACATTTGAAGAAGAGTTAATACTTATCTTTCTCACACTGTTCCAAAAAACAGAAATGGAAGGAAAACTTTCAAACTCAATCTACAAAGCCAGAATTACCTTGATTCAAAAAACAGAAAAGATACTAAGAAGGAGAAGAAGTACAGGCCAATATGCCTATTGGAAAATGGATGCAAAAATTCTGGAAAACATGCTAGCAAATTGAATCCCACAGTACATTAAAGAATTATTCACCACCATCAAGTGGGATTTATTCCTTTGCTGCAGGGGTGGTTCAATATTCACAAGGTAATCAATATGATATACCATATTACTAAAAGAAAGGATAAAAACAATATGATCCTGTAAATAGATGCAGAAAAAGCATTTCACAAAATAAAGCATCCATTCTTGTTTTAAAAAAATCCCTCAGAGGATGGGGCGCCTGGGTGGCGCAGTCGGTTAAGCGTCCGACTTCAGCCAGGTCACGATCTCGCGGTCCGTGAGTTCGAGCCCCGCGTCAGGCTCTGGGCTGATGGCTCAGAGCCTGGAGCCCGTTTCCGATTCTGTGTCTCCCTCTCTCTCTGCCCCTCCCCCGTTCATGCTCTGTCTCTCTCTGTCCCAAAAATAAATAAAAAATGTTGAAAAAAAAAATTAAAAAAAAAAAATCCCTCAGAGGAGAGTACAGGGAGCAACTTCTTTGACTCTGGCCATCTTCTTACTAGACATGTCTCTGGAGGTAAGGGAAACAAAAGTAAATATGAACTATTGGGACCTCATCAAGATAAAAAACAAAACAAAACTTCTGCATAGCAAAGGCAAAAATCAACAAAACTAAAAGGCAATCTATGGAATTAGAGAAGGTATTTGGAAATGACATATCTTATAAACGGTTAGTATACAAAATCAATACAAAACTTATCAAACTCAACACTCAAAAGACAAATAATCCAGCTAAGAAATGGGTAGAGGACATGAAGAGACATTTTTTCCAAAAAAGATATCCAGATGGCTTACAGACACATGAAAAGATACTTAACATCACTCATCATCAGGGAAATACAAATCAAAACCACAATGAGATATCGCCTCACACAGGTCAGAATGGCTAAAATTAACAACACAGGAAACAACAGATGTTAGTGAGGATGGGGAGAAAGAGGCACCTTCTTCCACTGTTGGTAGGAATGCAAACTGGTGCAGCCACTCTGGAAAACTGCATGGATGTTTCTCAAAAATTTAAAAATGGAATTTCCCTAAGATCTGGCAATTGCACTACTGGGTATTTACCCCAAAGATACAAAAATACAGATTTGAATGGGTATATTCACACCAATGTTTATAGCAGCATTTTCAACAACAGCCAAACTATGGAACTAGCCCAAATGTCCATCCATTAGCTCAAAAAGAAATTGTGGTGTGTGTGTGTGTGTGTGTGTGTGTGTGTGTGTAATTAGTCATACAAAAGAAACCTTGCGATTTGCAATAACATGGATGGAACTAGAGTGTATTATGGTAAGCAAAATAAGTCAGAGAAAGACAAACACCATATGATTTCACTTATATGTGGAATTTAAGAAACAAAACAGATGAAAAGAGGGAAAGAAAAATAAGAAAAAAAGAGAGAGAGGCACACCATAAGAGACTTCACTATAGAAAACAAACTGAGGTTTGCTGGAAGGGAGGAAGGTAGGTAATGGGCTAAATTGTGGATGTGTATTAAGGAGGGCACTTGTCATGATGAGCACTGGGTGTTATATGTGAGGGATGAATCACTAAATTCTACTCCTGAAACCAATATTACACTGTGTTACCTAACTAGAATTTAAATAAAACTTACAACACAAAAAATAATAATAAAATAGAAGTATCTTGTTTAGACACCATACCAATGGTCCTTAATTTCTTTTTTAATTTTATTAAAATATTGAGTTTATTGCAAACATATATTTATGTCTCTTCACCATTTCCATTTGCCTGTCCACCACTACTACTATGTACTATTATAATATTCCATACATACTTCAAATCAACCAAAGGGTGGAGTTCCATCTTTAAAAACTAAATAGGCATTTTGGACAATACATTCTTGGCAATGGAACCTGGAGAACATTTATCAGACATGGCAAATATGTATGCACCCACCACAGGAACACTCCAAATATATAAAACAATTAATAACAAGTATAAAGAAATTCACTGACAATAATATAAGAATAGTAGGGGACTTTAACATCTCACTTACAGTAAGGGACACGTTATCTAAACAGAAAATCTAAGCAATAAGGAAACAAGGGCTTTCAATGACACACTGGACCAGATGGATTTAACAGTTATATTTAAAACTTTCATCCTAAAGCAGAAGAATACACATTCTTTTCAAGTGCACACTGAACATTCTCCAGAAGAGATCACATATTAACTCACAAGTCAGGCCTCAAAAAGTACAAACTTTAATATATAGACACAGATGGGACTCTAATCTCATTTTAGCCCACAGTTTTTATTCTTTCACCAATCAAGTAACCAAGTAATAATTCTGACCTGTGTTTATTTTCTTTTCACTTTCCCCATTGACTCTTTCCCCATTGAAAGAGTATCCGTCTTTCTCTGGCCTTTTGTAGCAACGTGGATGGAACCAGAGAGTTCTATGCTAAGTGAAATAAGTCATATGGAGAGAGAGAATCTTAAGCAAGCTCCACGCCCAGCATGGAGCCTGACAAGGGGCTCAATCTTATGACTGTGAGATCATGACCTGAGCCTCAATCAAGTGTCAGATGTTTAACCAACTGAGCCACCCAGGTGCCCCAGAAATTATATTTCTTTAGATGATACCTTCTTTGACTTATAAAATACATAGTGAAGTTTTGGCAATTAAGTAAAATCATAGTTTAACATCTTCACATCATCCTCAATCGTCCCAGTAGCAGTAGGAGTTTAATATAAATAAGGAATAATTTACATTGTCTGAAGCATAAGTGATAGCTTTATGCTTTGATACAAAAGCAAACAAAACAAAATAAATATTGTGTTTTTCACTCTATAGAAACTAGCACAACAGAAGCACCTAAGATTATTTATTTCAGAAAATAATCACTTTTTAAGTTGTTACTTTAATTATAGTTAACATACTCTCTTATATTTATTAGTTTCAGGTGTGCAATATAGTGATTCAATGTTTCCATAAAACTCCCTGTGCTTATCACAGCAAGTGGCCACCTTAAACCCCATCATCTATTTAATCCATCATCCCACCTCCCTCCCCTCTGGTAACCATCAGTTTGTTCTCTATAATTAAGTACTTGTTTTGGGGTTTGCCTCTCTCTCTCTCTTGTTGTTTTACATTCCCTCATTTGTTTCTTTCTTAAATTCCACATATGAGTGAAATCATATGATTTTTTCTTTGAATGATTTATTTTGCTTAGCTTTATACTCTCAATCTCTGTCCATGTCATTGCAAATGGAAATATTTCATTATCTTCTGTGGCTGAATAATATTCCATTGTATACATATACCACTTCTTTATCCATTTATCAATCTTTGGACCTTTGGGCTGCTTCCATATCTTGGCTCTTATAAATAATGCTGCTATAAATATCAAGGTGTATATATCCTTTTGAATTTGTGTTTTTGTATCCTTTGGGTAAATACTCAGGAATGTGATTACTGGATCATAAGGTAGTTCTATTTTTAACTTTTTGAGGAACCTCCATACTGCTTTCCAGAGTGGCTGAACCAGATTGCATTCCCACCAATAGTGCATGAGGGTTCCTTTTCCTCTACATCCTCGACAACACCTGATCTTTCTTGTGTTGTTGATTTTAGTCATTCTGACAGTTGTGAGGTGATATCACATTGTAGTTTTGATTTGCATTACCTTGATGGTAAGTAATGATGAATAGCTTTCATGTGTCTGTTGGCCATCTATATGCCTTCTTTGGAGAAATGTCTGTTTGTGTCTTCTGACATTTTTTAAATAGGATTATTAATTTTTTTGGTGTTGAGTTTTATAACTTTATATTTTGGATACCAACCCTTTATCACATGTCATTTGCAAATATATTCTCCCATTCTGTGGGTTGCCTTTTACTTTTGTTGTTTCCTTAGCTGTGCAGAAGTTTTTTTTTTTTTTTGTGTGTGTGTGTGTGTGTGTTTTGATGTAGTCCCAATAGTTCATTTTTGCTCTGCTTCCCCTGTCTCAGGAGACACATCTAGAAAGAAGTTGATATGGCCACTGTCAAAGACGTTACTGCCTGTGTTGTGTTCTAAGATTTTGTTTCAGGTCTCCCATTTTTGTCTTTAATCCTTTTTGAATTTATTTTTATGTATGGGGTAATAAAGTAGTCCAGTTTCATTCTTTTGCGCGTTGCTGTCCAGTTTTCCCAACACTATTTGTTGAAGAGACTTTCTTTTTTCTATAGGATATTCTTTCCAGCTTTGTCAAAGATTAATTGACCATATAATTATGGGTGCATTTCTGGACTTTCTATTTGGTTCTATTAATCTATGTGTCTATTGTTTTTGCCAGTACCATACTGTTTTTGATTACTACAGCTTTGTAATACAACTTGAAGTCCAGAATTGTGACGCCTCCAGCTTTTGTTTGTTTGTTTTTTCTTCAAGATTGCTTTGGCTACTTGGATCTTTTGTGGTTCCATACAAATTTTAGGATTGTTTGTTCTAGTTTCATGAAAAATGCTGTTAGTATATTGATAGGTATTGCATTAAATGTGTAGATTGCTTTGGGTAGTATATACGTTTTAACAATATTTGTTCTTCCAATCCATGAGCACGGAATGTCTTTCCATTTCTTTGTGTCCTCTTTAATTTTTTTAATCAGTATTTTTTTAATGTTTCATTTATTTTTGATAAAGAGATAGAGTGTGTGAGCAGGGGAGGGGCAGAGTGAAAGAGGGACAAAGGATCTGAAGCAAGCTCTGTGCTGACAGCAGCAAGCCCAATGCAGGGCTCAAACTCAAACTGTGAGATCATGACCTGAGCCAAATCAGACGTTCATCCAACTGAACCACCCAGGTGTCCCTCTTTCATCAGTGTTTTATAGTTTTCAGAATACAGGTCTTTCACCTCTTTGGACCCTTCTATTGTATTTTAAGTTCAATGATTGCTTTGTTCAGCTCTGCAACTTCCATTTGGTATTTTTAAAATATTTTCTATGTGTTATAATTCTCAATTTGTCTATCTATTATTCTGAGCTCAGTGAGCATGATTATGACCATTATTGTGATCTCTTTATTAGGCACATTATGCACTCCATTTCATTAATGTCTTTTTCTGTTTTATTTTATTCTTTCATTTGGAACATATTTCTGTTTCTTCATTTTCTTGTAATCTCTTTATGGTTTCTATAGATTAGATAAAACTGCAACTTTCCTCCAGTCTTGGAGTGTCCTCATGTAGGATATTAACCATATCATTTAACAATGATCTAGCATTTGGTTGTCTCTGAAAACTTTTTATTGTTCAATATACCAACTTCATTTTTTTGGTTCCCAGCAATTGATGATGTACCAGGACCCATTAGTGTCCCACAGGTGAAGATATCATTCAGTCCTAGATTCAGTTTGTTTGGAAGCCAGAATCTCAGGCAGCAGCTTTTAAAGTATGGAAACATATCTCCTTTCAAGGGAAGACTGAGCGATGGGCATTTCTGTTTGCTCCCTGTGCACTGATCCTTAAGGTAATAGCCAGTTAATAATTTTTCTTTGTTTTGCTTCTGTCCTGTTGAGCTTGAGAATATAAACCCTATTGGCCACTAGAGTCAGGCTATCAAAGGATGTGTCCTTTGGCTGGAAGACACAAAACCTGGGGCACCAGGGATTTATATAATCTCCTTTCTCAGAGACACCAATAGTTTGGGGCAAGGCAGAGAGACAGAACAGAATGTCATCTACCAGCTTTCCTGGTCTCTGGAGAAGACTGTTGTTGGATCCTCTTTGTGTGTTTAATTTTAAGCCTAATCTTCAGGCCACAGCTAATAGGTCTCATTGACATAAAGACTGGGTGCCACAGCGTGTTGCTTCTCTGGTGTGTCCTAGAGATGGTAGCTGGTTAAGAAGTCTTTCTCCATTTGTTACAGTCCTCTGGGGCCTGTGAGCATATGTCCCACTCACTACCACAGCCATAACATCTAGAGGTGTTTCCTGGGTGGCACATACAAAAATCAGTGTGCTAGATGAGTGTATAAGCTTCTTTCTGGGAGTTAACTGTAACCTAGAGTGAGGTAGAGGAAGAAAGCAAAGATGGAAATTGACAGCCTCTGCCTTTGGAGAGTATTTCAGTAGACCCCTAAGTTAGTGTTAAAATAGAAACCTTCGGGGCGCCTGGGTGGCTCGGTCGGTTAAGCGTCCGACTTCGGCTCAGGTCATGATCTCGCAGTCCGTGAGTTCGAGCCCCGCGTCGGGCTCTGTGCTGACAGCTCGAAGCCTGGATCCTGTTTCGGATTCTGTGTCTCCCTCTCTCTCTGCCCCTCCCCTGTTCATGCTCTGCCTCTCTGTCTCAAAAATAAATAAACGTTAAAAAAATTTTAATAAAATAAAATAAAATAAAATAGAAACCTTCCCCTCAGGACTATGCTTTAAGATAAGCTAATAAGCCTTTTTCACAGAAAGTTAGGGCACTTTTCAGTTGGCTACCTTTGTGCTTGGTCTTGGGGTAGGTGAGTTCATACAAGCTTTTTAAGAACTGTTTCTCAGTTTGCTATAGCATTGTGAATCTCCTGAATGCAAGCCTTATTGGCTTTTAAAGCTAGATGTTTTGGCTTTTCACTTAGTTGCAGGTCTTAAAACTTTGGGTGCTAGATGTGAGGTTTAAACCATTCCTTTCTCAGTGAAAAGCTTGGAGATTTAAGTTTTCTCCTGATTGGGCATCGCTGCACTAGGTGTGTGGTTTATGGTAAAATTTTGTCTCACCTTTTTTACCTGCTTTGTGGACTTTTTTCTCATTTGCCCAATGTATAAGAGTTGCTTAGCTATGTTTTTTTTTTTTCCAGAGGAAATTGTTACATGTATAGCTAAGGATTCAGTGTGTTCATGAAAGGAAATGAATTTAATATCCTCCTTTGTTGCCATCTTGAGTCAGATTTTCTGTTTTCTTTTTTATGTAAACATTTCCCCTTAAGAATCATGTGTAATTTATATTTTGCAATGCTATCTGTTAAGACTTGGTGTTGAAATAGGATTATCTACACACTACCGATGTAAATGAATCACTGAAAACACAAATTTACCCCATTCAGAGATTTGGAATGCTTTGTAGTGCTTGATTCCAAATAGTTATCCCCCAGGTAAATTAGATTTGAGGGTTGTTCAGTAGAGAAGTAACTAGCATCATCTCATAAAAAAGTAAAAACACTTTTAAAACTTCAGAAACTAGGGGCACCTGGGTGGCTAAGTCGGTCAAGCATGTGACTCTTGGTTTCTGCTCAGGCCATAATCTCACTATTGTGGGAGTGAGCCCTGTGTTGGGTTCTGTGCTGATGGTGCAGACCCTGCTTGGGATTCCTTCTCTCTCTGACCCTTCCCTACTCATGCTCTCTCTCTCAAAATAAATAAACATAAAAAACTTCAGTAACTAAAAATAAAACTTTTGATAGATTTGTAGTTACTCAGAGTATGATAATTGAGCTCCCCTTATCATGTCCTTATTCTACTTTGTAGAATAATTTTAAATTAAATGTTTTAATCAATAAACAGATATTTATTAAGTACTAATTATTTATAGTGCTAGGTGCTATGGGGGAATACTTCAGTATATAAACCTAGTCAAAATAGGTAAAGAGATAGGTAAATAAAACATGAAGAGATGAAAATGAAACTAGAAGTTTACAGCTAAACAATATATATGATGATAAATAATATATATGATGAATGTTAATTGCAATATCAACAGCTCAATACTAGAGAGAGGTTCCTCTATGCATAATATTGGAAGACTACAAGGCATCTGTATGTGGATTACAATTTGCACCCCTCTGGGCAGCTAATTAGGAAAAACAAAAGGCAATCTCTCTGAGCAGAAATGAGTGTGGTGAGCACAGTTTTAGAGAAATGACCATACCTTTAAGTGAAGAAAAAGGGGGCAATTCCTCCAAAAAACATACAGCCTCACATCAGGACCCATAGTTTTAAAGGCAGAGGGCAGTTGAATTTTAGTCCCCATTTGCTGCCTAATCTGGTCACATTTGCACAAATGCACATATGATGTGACCTTGTACTTTTTTGGGCTTTTTAAGTGACAAAAATACTTCAGAATAATCTACAAATTTGTTTACTTCATTTTGTATATATATGTAATTTTTAGTTAAGAGTCAATGGCCTTTTGTAGCAAAGTGGATGGAACTGGAGAGTGTTATGCTAAGTGAAATAAGCCATACAGAGAAAGACAGATACCATATGTTTTCACTTTTATGTGGATCCTGAGAAACTTAACAGAAGACCATGGTGGAGGGGAAGGAATAAAAAAAGTTAGAGAGGGAGGGAGCCAAACCATAAGAGACTCTTAAAAACTGAGAATAAACTGAGGGTTGATGGGGGGGTGGGAGAGAGGGGAAAGTGGGTGATGGGAATTGAGGAGGACACCTTTTGGGATGAGCACTGGGTGTCGTATGGAAACCAATTTGACAATAAATTTCATATTAAAAAAATAAGATTCTCTCTCTCCTTCTCTCTGTGCCTCCCTTGCTCTCTCTGTCTCTCAACGAACAACCAAAAAAGGAGTATAATATCTTCTCACTCATTTTTTTATTTAAATGTAATTAACTTGCAATATTATATCAGTTTCCAGTGTTTAACATATTGATTTGATAATTTATTACATTACTCAGGGCTCACCACAATAAGTGTAGTAACCATCTGTCACCATACAATGTTATTACAATATTATTGACTATATTCCCTATGCTGTTCTTTAAATCTCTGTGATTTATTTATTATATAAATGGAAGTTTATAACTCTCAATCCCCTCTATCTGTTTAGCCCATCCCCCCAACCCACCTCCTCTCTGGAAACTACCAGATTTAAGTGTCTTTTTTTGTTTGTTCATTTGTTCATTTGTTTTGTTTTTCATACTCCACATAAGTGACACAATATAGTGTGTCTTTCTCTGACTTATTTTGTTTAGTACAATACCATCTAGGCTCATACATGTTGTTGTAAATTTCAAGATCTCATTCCTTTTTATGGCTGAGTATTAATTATCCGTGTGTGTGTGTGTGTGTGTGTGTGTGTATTACATCTTCTTTATCCATTCACCTATTGATGGACACAGACTGCTTCCATGTCTTGGCTATTGTAAATAATACTGCAATAAACAGAGGTGAAGATATCTGTTCAAATTAGTATTTTCATTCTTCTAACATATTTCTTCAGAAATCAATGATGAAACGTGAGGAAGTGGCTCCATTCTCTTTGGTTCTTCCAATTTGAAAGATCAGTTTTATGGATAATGACCGCTTCCCTTACAGGGATATTAAGGAGTTCTGTGAGTTTGAAATTCTCTTATTTAGTCATCCATCAGCCTGTGTCTGTCTGATTTAACTCATGACAGAACAATACTATAGCATTAACTTCGCTATTTTTCTTTAGTAAAAATCCCTTTTCTTTGGGTCAACATTTCTCAAACTATCTCCACTCAAAAAGTTAAAAAGTATATTTTCTTTGACCATAGATGTTAGGAACTTTCTAATTAGCACATAGAACAAAACAAAGAGAGAACAGAGGAGCAGAAATAATACTTAACTGGGAGCCAGGTCACATGCATTTATTCTCATCTCTTCTAATAAATGTGTTGGCTGGAGTTAATAATTTGCTTTATATTTCCTGACCTTACTCTACTTTTCTGTAAAATGAGGAAGACTAATTGCTCTAAGCTCAAAATAACACTTGGACTCTGAAATACTATGAATGCTGTAATCCCCCCCACTAGTCTTTGTACTTAATAAAAACAGGAATTATATGTGTTTGTTCACCATTGTACTGCCAGCAATTAAAATATGTCTGGAATATAGCAATTTCTCAATAAATGTTTATTGTCTGATTGAATAAATTATATTAAACGTATCAAAAAAAAAGGGGCACCTGGGCGGCTCAGCCAGTTAAGCATCTGACTTCAGCTCAGGTCATGATCTCATGGAGCCCCACACTGGGCTCTGTGCTGACAGCCCAGAGCCTGGAGCCTGCTTCTGATTCTGTCTCCCTCATGCTCTGTCCCTCCCCCACTCATGTACTCTCTCCCTCTCTCTCTCTCTCAAAAAAAAACATAAAAATTTTGAAAAAAAGTATTTAAAAAAGAGTACAATAGTATCATTCTCTAGAATCTAAATTAATCTTCAGATTAATGAGTATCTCAGGGTAACAGATCGAGCCCTCAATGATATCTTCTTCATAAACAACCCAAAAATGTGATTAACTGTAGAAAAGATAGTCTTTTCAACAAATAGTGCTGGAAGAACTGGATATATACATGCAAAAAATATACCTAGACAGAGATATTACAGCTTTCACAAAAATTAACTCAAAATACATCATAAACCTAAATGTAGATTGCAAAACTCTTAAATTAATATACATTAACATAGGAGGAAATCTAGGTGACCTTGAGTTTCATTGTGACTTTTTATATACAATATCGAAAGCAAGATCTATAAAAGAAAAAAAAATTGACATTTTGGATATTATTAAAATTAAAAAAAAAAAAACCTGCTCTGTGAGACACTATTAAGAGAATGAAAAGACAAGTCACATATTGGAAGAAAACATTTGCAAAACATATCTTATATAGGACTAGTATCCAAAATATACAAGAATTCTTAAAACCCAACAATAAGAAAATAATCCAATTTAAAAATGGGCAAAATACCTAAACAGACATCTCACCAAAGAAGATACACTGATGGCAAATAAGCATATGAAGTGATGCTCAACATGAGATATCATCAGGAAACTGCAAATTAAAATAACAATAAGATACCACTACATACCTATTAGAATGGCTACAACCCTAAGCACTGACACCACCAAACACTAGCAAGGATGTGGAGCAACAGCAACTCTCATTCACTGGTGATAGAAATGCACAAGAGTTCTGCCATTTGAAAGACAGTTTGGCAGTTTCTTACAAATTAAATATACTCTTACCATACAATCCAGAAGTTGCACTCCTCGGCATTTTCAAATGAGTTGAAAACTTATGTCCACACAAATCTGTGCATGGATGTTTCTAGAAGCTTTATTCATAATTGCCAAAACTTGGAAGCAACCACAATATCCTTCAATAGGTGTATGGATAAACAAACTGTGAGACATCCAAGGAAAAAAAGAGCTATCAAGCCACAAAAAGACATGAGGGAATATTAAAACCATGTAGCTAAGTGGAAAAAGCCAATCTGAAAACCTACATGTTGTAGGACTCCAACTATATGACATTATGGAAAAGGAAAAACTATGGTGAGAATAAAAAGATCAGTGGTTGCCAAGAGTTTAGGGGGATGCAGGGAGGGATGAATAGCTAGAACACAGGGATTTTTAGGGCACAGAAACTATTCTTTATGATACAGTAATAATGGACACAAGTCATTATACATTGGTTAAAACCCATCAAATTTATAGCACAAAGAGGAATGCTAATGTAAATAATTGCCTTCAGTTAACAATAATCGGTCAATATTGACTCATATAATGTAACAAATGTACTACACTAATATAAGGTATAAATAATAAGGGAAATTGTATGTGAGGGAAAGGGAGCATTTAGGACTGCTCTGTACTTCCCATCATTTTTTCTGTAAGTCAAAGCTGTTCTAAAGATAATTGTTTTATGACACAAAAATACTAATTCAAAGAGATATAGCACCTCGATGTTTATAGTAGCATTATCAACAATAGCCAAATTATGGAAAGAGCCCAACTGTCCATCAACTGATTAATGGACAAAGAAAATGTGGTTTATAAACACAATGGGATATTACTCAGCCATAAAAAGAATAAATGATTTATACCCACATTTATAACGGTGTATGTAGAGCTAGAGAATATTATGCCAAGTGAAATCAGTCAGTCAAAGGCAAATACCATATTATTTCACTCATATGTGGAATTTAAGAAAAAAAAGCAATGATCAACATTTCTTTTGAGGAAAGATAGAAGCAAACCAAGAAATAGATTCTTAACTACAGAGATAAACTGATGGTTACCAGAGGGGAGGTGTGGAGAAAGAGTTAAATAGGTGATGGGGATTAAGGAGGGCACTTGTGATGAGTACCAGGTGTTGTATGTTAAGTGCTGAATCACTAAATTGTACACCTGAAACTAATATTGCACTGTAAACTAACTGGAATGTAAATAAAAACTTGAAAAAAATAATTGTTTTATGATTTTAAAAATGTATTTACTTATTAAATATTACTGATTAAAGGGTTCCTGGGTGGGTCAGTCAGTTAAGCATCAACTTCAGCTCAGGTTATGATCTCATGGTTTGTGGGTTCAAGCTCCGTGTCAGGCTCTGTGCAGACACCTCAGATTCTGTGTCTCCCTCTCTCTCTGCCCTGCTGGCGCTGTCTCTCTCTCTCTCCCTCTCTCAAAAATAAATAAACATTAAAAAAAATCTTAAAAAATGTTCACTGATTAATAAATTTATTAATTCTTTAAAAATCAATGTGATGATTTGTGATTTTGCCTTAATTATAACCGATCTTGGGTGCCTGGGTGGCTCAGTCGGTTAAACATCTGACTTTGGCTCAGGTCATGAGCTCGTGGTGCATGAGTTCAAGCCCCTCGTCAGGCCCAATGCTGACAGCTCAGAGCCTGAAGCTTGCTTCAGATTGTGTCTCCCTCTCTCTTTCTGCCCCTCCCCTTCTCAAGCTCTGTCTCCCTCTCAAAATTAAACATTAAAAAAATACTAAAAAATACTAGTTATACCTTAGTGATCAAAAACTATAAACAGAAATTATGTTGGCTTACAACAATTAACACAATTATTTTAAAAATGTATTTTTGGGGGTGCCTGGGTGGCATAGTCAGTTAAGCATCCAACTCTTGATCTCAGCTCAGGTCATGATCTCACAGTTTGTGAGATTGAGCCCCACATCAGGCCCTGCACTGACAGTATGGAACATGCTTGAGATTCTCTCTCTCCCTCTCTCAAAATAACACTTTTTAAAAATGTATTTTTGGTAAAGAGAAATATTTTAATATATGGGGTACTTGAAGAAAAAATGAATAAAGGGGATCTTAATGATGAAAAAAAAGATTTGGAGGAGTGGGGTATTTATAAAGATGCAAACTGTCTTTCAATAATAATTTGTGGCAATTCTCTACGTGTGATGTTAAATGTATGGCACACCATGACAGAGCTTGGATTGAGTTTCTTCTTACTGGTTATAGTGTCTGACATAAGGATTTAAAATAATGGTTTTAAGGTTTTTCAGAAGATGGAGGCATAGGAGGACTCTGGGCTCACCATGCATCCTGCTGATCACGTAGATTCCACCTACACCTGCCTAAATAACCCAGAAAAGCGCCAGAAGATTAGCAGAACGGAGTCTCCGGAGCCAAGCGCAGACGAGAGGCCCACGGAAGAGGGTAGGAAGGGCGGCAAGGCTGTGCGCGCTCCACGGACTGGCGGGAGGGAGCCGGGGCGGAGGGGCGGCTCGCCGGCCAAGCAGAGCCCCCAAGTCTGGCTGGCAAAAGCGGAGGGGCCTGATGGACTGTGTTCCGACAGCAAGTGGGACTTAGCATCTGGGAGGTCATAAGTTAACAGCTCTGTTCAGAAAGCGGGAAGGCTGGAGGACAAAGGGAGGGAGAGTTGCTGAGCCCCGGGACGACAGAGCTCAGTTTGGCTGTGAACAAAGGCACTCGCCAGCGCCATCTCCCTCACCCATCCTCCAGCTAAAATCCCAAAGGGAACCGGTTCCTGCCAGGGAACTTGTTTGCTCCACACAAACACCCAATGCTGCGCTTCTGCAGAACCACCCCTCTGGCAGCAGGTCTGACACCCTCCCACTGCCACAGGACCCCTCCTGAAGTGGATCACCTAAGGAGAAGTGAGCTAAGCCTGCCCCTCCTGCCCCGTGCACCTTGCCTACCCACCCCAGCTAATACGCCAGATCCCCAGCACCACAAGCCTGGCAGTGTGCAAGTAGCCCAGACGGGCCACGCCACCCCACAGTGAATCCCGCCCCTAGGAGAGGGGAAGAGAAGGGACACACCAGTCTGACTGTGGCCCCAGCGGTGGGCTGGGGGCAGACATCAGGTCTGACTGCGACTCTGCCCACCAACTCCAGTTATACACCACAGCACAGGGGAAGTGCCCTGCAGGTCCTCACCACTCCAGGGACTATCCAAAATGACCAAACGGAAGAATTCCCCTCAGAAGAATCTCCAGGAAATAACAACAGCTAATTAACGGATCAAAAAGGATTTAAATAATATAACAGAAAGTGAATTTAGAATAATAGTCATAAAATTAATCGCTGGGCTTCAAAACAGTATAGAGGACAGCAGAGAATCTCTTGCTACAGAGATCAAGGGACTACGGAACAGTCAGGAGAAGCTGAAAAACACTTTAAACGAGATGCAAAATAAAATGGAAACGACCACAGCTCGGATTGAAGAGGCAGAGGAGAGAATAGGTGAACTAGAAGATAAAGTTATGGAAAAAGAGGAAGCTGAGAAAAAGAGAGATAAAAAAATCCAGGAGTATGAGGGGAAAATTAGAGTACTAAGTGATACACTAAAAAGAAATAATATACACATAATTGTTATCCCAGAGGAGGAAGAGAGAGGGAAAGGTGCTGAAGGTGTACTTGAAGAAATCATAGCTGAGAACTTCACTGATCTGGGGAAGGAAAAAGGCATTGAAATCCAAGAGGCACAGAGAATTCTCTTCAGACGTACCTTGAATCAATCTTCTGCACGGCATATCATAGTGAAACTGGCAAAATACAAGGATAAAGAGAAAATTCTGAAAGCAGCAAGGGATACACGTGCCCTAACATATAAAGGGAGACCAGTAAGACTCGTGACTGATCTCTCTTTTGAAACTTGGCAGGCCAGAAAGGATTGGCAGGAGATCTTCCATGCGATGAACAGAAAAAATATGCAGCCGAGATCCTTTATCCAGCAAATCTGTCATTTAGAATAGAAGGCGAGATAAAGGTCTTCCCAAACAAACAAAAACTGAAGGAATTCGTCACCACTAAACCAGCCCTACAAGAGATCCTAAGGGGGATCCTGTGAGACAAAGTACCAGAGACATTGCTACAAGGATAAAACATAGACATCACAATGACTCTAAACCCATATCTTTCTATAATAACACTGAATGTAACTGGATAAAATGCGCCAACCAAAAGACATAGGGTATCAGAATGGATAAAAAAAACAACCCATCTATTTCCTGTCTAAAAGAGACTCATTTTAGACCTGAGGACACCTTTAGATTGAGAGTGAGGGATGGAGAACTATTTATCATGCTACTGGAAGCCAAAAGAAAGCTGTAGCAGCCATACTTATATCAGACAAACTAGACTTTAAATTAAAGGCTGTAACAAGAAATGAAGAAGGGCATTATATAATAATTACAGGGTGTATCCATCAGGAAGAACTAACAGTTATAAATGTCTATGTGCCGAATACGGGAGCCCCCAAATATATAAAACAATTACTTATAAACATAAACAACCTTATCGATAAGAATGTGGTAATTGCAGGGGACTTTAACACCCCACTTACAGAAATGGATAGATCATCTAGACACACAGTCAATAAAGAAACAAGGGCCCTGAATGATACATTGGATCAGATGGACTTGACAGATATATTTAGAACACTGCATCCCAAAGCAACAGAATATACTTTCTTCTCGAGTGCACATGGAACATTCTCCAAGATAGATCACATACTGGGTCACAAAACAGCCCTTCATAAGTATACAAGAATTGAAATCACACCATGCATACTTTCAGACCACAATGCTATGAAGCTTGAAATCAACCACAGGAAAAAGTCTGGAAAACCTCCAAAAGCATGGAGGTTAAAGAACACCCTCCTAAAGAATGAGTGGGTCAACGAGACAATTAGACAAGAAATTAAAAAATATATGGAAACAAATCAAAATGAAAATACAACAATCCAAATGCTTTGGGATGCAGCGAAGGCATTCCTGAGAGGAAAATACATTGCAATCCAGGTCTATCTCAAGAAACAAGAAAAATCCCAAATACAAAATCTAACAGCACATCTAAAGGAAATAGAAGCAGAACAGCAAAGGCAGCCTAAACCCAGCAGAAGAAGAGAAATCATAAAGATCAGAGCAGAAATAAACAATATAGAATCTAAAAAAACTGTAGAGCATATCAACGAAACCAAGAGTTGGTTTTTTGAAAAAATAAACAAAATTGACAAACCTGTAGCCAGGCTTCTCAAAAAGAAAAGGGAGATGACCCAAATAGATAAAATCATGGTTGAAAATGGAATTATTTACAACCAATTCCTCAGAGATACAAACAATTATCAGGGAATACTATGAAAAATTATATGCCAACAAACTGGACAACCTGGAAGAAATGGACAAATTCCTAAACACCCACACTCTTCCAAAACTCAATCAGGAGGAAATAGAAAGCTTGAACAGACCCATAACCAGCGGAGAAATTGAATCAGTCATCAAAAATCTCCCAACAAATAAGAGTCCAGGACCAGATGGCTTTCCAGGGGAGTTCTACCAGACGTTTAAAGCAGAGATAATACCTATCCTTCTCAAGCTATTCCAAGAAATAGAAAGGGAAGGAAAACTTCCAGACTCATTCTAGGAAGCCAGTATTACTTTGATTCCCAAACCAGACAGAGACCCAGTAAAAAAAGAGGACTACAGGCCAATATCCTTGATGAATATGGATGCAAAAATTCTCAATAAGATACTAGCAAATCAAATTCAACAGGATATAAAAATAATTATTCACCATGATCAAGTGGGATTCATTCCTGGGATGCAGGGCTGGTTCAACATTCGCAAATCAATCAACGTGATACATCACATTAATAAAAGAAAAGAGAAGAACCATATGATCCTGTCAATCGATGCAGAAAAGACATTTGACAAAATTCAGCACCCTTTCTTAATAAAAACCCTTGAGAAAGTCGGGATAGAAGGGACATACTTAAACATCATAAAAGCCATTTATGAAAAGCCCACAGCTAACATCATCCTCAATGGGGAAAACCTGAGAGCATTTTTCCCTGAGATCAGGAACATGACAGGGATGCCCACTCTCACCGCTGTTGTTTAACATAGTCTTGGAAGTTCTAGCATCAGCAATCAGACAACAAAAGGAAATCAAAGGCATCAAAATTGGCAAAGATGAAGTCAAGCTTTCGCTTTTTGCAGATGACATGATATTATACATGGAAAATCCGATAGACTCCACCAAAAGTCTCCTAGAACTGATACATGAATTCAGCAAAGTTGCAGGATACAAAATCAATGTACAGAAATCAGTCGCATTCTTATACACTAACAATGAAGCAACAGAAAGACAAATAAAGAAACTGATCCCATTCACAATTGCACCAAGAAGCATAAAATACCTAGGAATAAATCTAACCAAAGGTGTAAAAGATCTGTATGCTGAAAACTATAGAAAGCTGATGAAGGTAATTGAAGAAGATATAAAGGAATGGAAAGACATTCCCCGCTCATGGATTGGAAGAATAAATATTGTTAAAATGTCAATACTCAAAGCATCCATCATTATTATATTCATTATATACTTGTCTCTATTTTGCATAAATTTGAAATTTCCAAAGTTAAAAATAAAAATAGATTTAGGTTTTAAGGGAGTTTGATAAATCAAAAGATTTAAATGTATGTCACTTCTTTATAAGCAGTCCTTACTCTTAAAGTAATTTATAAAATTAGAAGTTGTTTGCCATTACTTATAATCTAAAGGTTACTACTGAGTCTTTATGATGTGACATAACTGTTACAATGTATTGTAGCATGTACCTTATTAGAGTGAATATAAACTTAGAAAGCTACTAAAAATGATACATTATGCCAAGTTGATACTTTCCCTACCGCTACAAAAATAATCCACATGAAATTCAGTAGGCATGTATTTACTAAAAATTATAGTCATTTTACTAAAAATTGTATCATTCATTTATGGAAAAGGCTGAAGAAGCTTATATCTGAAACTTCCCACACACAGTCACTTCTCACACACCTCCTTATCTCTTCAATTGTTACATTAAAGTAAAAATAAACCAAAAAAAATGGGATGAGTCAGTCCTCTTTGGAGTTCAAGTTTTTTTCAGAATTTATTAGTTTTGTATCAGCTTGTATATCAAAAGGAAATCCCACAACCAATTATCCTCTATATCACTTTTCTTTTACTTCTAGATAGTCCCCTGACAGTGTTTGCAAATATCTATGTTGTCAATTATACTAAATTTCTTTTTCATATAAATCATAAACCCAGAAAATTCTTAATTTATTGAAACTCTCCAGCACTTCTTAAAAAGCAGTGCTATAATTGCTCAGTTGGTTACATTTGACCATTTTTGCTTCCCTAAGGAAAGAGTGCCATTTTCAATTCAAATCTACCTTTAAAGAAATCAAAATTTATCTCCCCCTGAAATGCTATATTGTTTTCACTGTTGCTATTCTTCTCTAGCACCAATCTTTTACACCAACATTGTTCCTTCATTAGAGGTTTTCAGGTATTTAAACACTGCCTACCACCTTGCAAATGGAAGCCAAGAAGGGCAAACTCCATGAGAATCCTTATCTTATAGTGTTTTCAAATGCTTAATATTGCCTAACTCCTGCGCACTATGCCCTCCTTATTTATGTGTTTTTGATTCTCACAGAAGTACACCCTATAAACCACAGTTATTTAAATATATTCATATAACATACCTATATCTAACTTTCATTCCACAAAATGGAAATACCTATCCAGAACCCTATTACATGCAACACATATTACATGTACATAAATGTGGGAACCTGAATAATGTCCTCCCCTCCCACAAAATATCCACATACTAATCCTTGGAACCTACAAATTAATGGTAAAAGGGACTTTTAAGGCATGATTAAGTATCCTGAGATGGTAAGATTCTGGATTATGTAGATGGGGCTTAAAGGTAATCATAAGTGTCATTATAAGATAGAGGCAAAGAGAGATATGACTACACAAGAGTAGTAAGAGATGCGACGATGAAAGCAAGAGGTTGGAGTAATAGGGCCAAGGAATTTAAGAGGCCTCTGGATGCTAGAAAATGCAGGGAAATAGATTCTCCCCTAAAGCATCGAGAAAGAGACAGTCCTGCTGACATCTTGACTTTAGCCAAGTGAAACAGAATGTGTACCACTGACTTCGAGACCTGTATTATAATAAACTCGAGTTGTTTGGTCCACCAAGTTTGTGGTAATTCTTTATGGTAGCCAGTAATTCCACTACTGGGTATTTACCCAAGAAAACTGAAAACACTAATTCAAAAAGATATGCATCCTATGTTTACTGGAGCATTATTTACAATAGCTATACAAGCAACCCAAATGTCCACTGATAGGTGAATGGATTAGTAATATGTGGTATATATATGAAATATATATGTAATGGAATATCATGCAGCAATAATAAAGGATGAGATCTTGCCATATGAGACAACATGGATAGATCTAAAGGGTACTGTACTAGGTGAAATAAGTCAGACTGAGAAAGATAACTGTTATGATTTCACTCGTGTGGAATCTAAAAAATAAAATAAATTAATAAACAAGCAAAAAAAAGTTGAATCAGATTTGTAAATACAGAGAACAAATTGATGGTTTCTAAAGTGAGGGGGGTGTGGGAGGATGGGCAACATGGCAGAAGGGTACTGGAAGATACAGGCTTCCAGTTATGAAATGAATAAGTCATGAGAATAAATAGCACAGCATAAGGAATATAGTCAATGATACTTGAATAATGTATGGTGACAGATGGTAGCTATATACTTGTGGTAAGCACAGCATAACATATGAAGAAGTTGAACCAATATGTTGTACACTTGAAACTAATATAACATTGTATGTAAATTTTGCTCAAATAGGAAACTTTATAAAAGATATCCTTACTTGAAGATAATAATAAAACCTGCTGTAAGCTTACACTCAAAATATCACCTCTATAAATTCATTCTAAAAAAAAGAAATACTTTTTAAAGACAAAAAAACACTGAATTTTACCTAAAAATACTTAAATGGTAGAAGTACATACATTCTAATGTACATACTATAGTCTATGCCCACAAGTAAGTGTTTCAGGGGGTTCCCTTTCCCTTTTATAATTACATAATAAAGGGATCTCTTACACAAGCTAAGAAGCTTAGGCAGCACTTATACTATGAATAAGAATCCAGAGATGTTACCACAAATACAATTGATATTCCTTGAAGCACATTTTTTCCTTGAGAAATGTCACTAACCTCATAAACAAAATTAAAGTTCTATGATGAAAAAAAGTTTATGTTCATTAAATGTTAAGGATTCACAAAGGATTCACAAAAAAGTTGAAAAATCAAATTGATTTGCATTTTGTGTAAAGAACATAAAATATCTTTTCCTAGTTAACAACAGAAAATTGTACAAAATAGTTTGTCTTTACAAAGTTTAGCCTTGATTTTGTTCACTATCTTGAAACCTTCACTTCATTGAATGTGGGGTGCTATGTGACAATTAAATAATTATTTTTCAATTTGCTTTTTCCTCTTGTTTTTAACACTTATCCATTGTTTCAGTTTGGCCAATTCTGAAGGTCTTTGTAGATGCTGATTATATCTTATCGTAGTCAATCTAGAAGACAGATACAGCTGAATATGATTCCAAAACTACTCTATTTTCTCCCTTACCTATTCCATCTGTTATTAGAACCAACCTGTATCACAAACTTCTGCTGAATTATACTATGATTTACAAATAATAATGCATTGAATTGCATAAAAGAAATTTCCATTAAAAATGGTACTACAGGTGAGAACATGAGAAATAAAGGGAGAATAGGTAGAAAAGCTGTCTTTGGATGCCTTATGATTTAGGAAGATAGTCACATGACAAGGATAATATTCTAAATATTTATTAAAAAAAGAAATTTACTTCTTTCAACACCACCTATAAGGTCCCAGCTCATCATATGCTATAATGAGCTGGAGCTATTGCCTGGAGACTTGCACACACCCATCATTAAGAGTTGTTAGTTGACCTCATGACTGACTTCAGAATTATTGCTTTTACTTTTAGTGACTCAGCTTTCCCATTTTCTAAGTAACCTGCTTGATACAAAATGTTCATAAGTGTAAATACTACTGTTAGCCCAAAATCTCAAAAGAGTTTATTGGTGTTTGTATATTTTCAATAAGCTTCTCTTATAACATCATTTCCCTTTGGTATTGCCAGCTTTGAAATGCAGCTAAATAGAAAGAAGTTTTCTCATACACCCCTGAATTGGTTTCAGTGCCAAAAAACAATGTTTTGGATATAATTTGTGACAGAAAATTTGTATAAAATGAGTGAGTGAAGGAGTAATATATGGTAAAATAGATTTGTTAATTAGGCTTATTCATTTTAAAAATGATACTCCCATTAGAAAATTGGCACCTAATGCCTGAAGCAGTTAATAAAGTACATCACTCCCAGGGGAAGATTGCAGAGGAATAAGAGGACACTAGGCTTACCTCATCCCACAAACACAACTAGATAACTACCAAATCATCTTAAATACTCTAGAAATTGACCTGAAGACTGACAGAACAAACTACCAAACTAAAGGGAGAGAAGAGGCCACAGTGAAGAAGTGCAGACACATGGTTGATGGCAGAAACAGATCACAGGTACTGTGGGGAGGAGGGACCCATTGCTTCAGACAAGGATGAGAGAAAGAGGAAAACATAGGGGAATGCACAAGGAGAATGTGTCCCATTTAAAGCCATTGGCTTAAAAAATGAGAGGGGCTGAATTTTCATGAGTTCTTGCAAGCAGAGGGGTTAAACCCTAGAGTGTTAAAGGTAAGCTTGCTTGGCTGGAATAGAGCCCAGAGGGTATAGCACTGCTTCTGGAGAGAAAGCTGGCAAGCAACCCAGGGGCAGACAGCATGGAAAAAGCAATGTGAAGGGCATCTGGGACATACAGGGGGAGATTATTTGCTCTTCTCTAAGTGTATCCCTGATGGGGAGATTATTTGCTCTTCTCTAAGTGTATCCCTGATAGGCAGAATTCATAGAGACACTTCTCCAGGAACAAAGGAACTGGCCCATTCCATTTCCCTACCCTACCCATCAGCACAAACACAGAACCACCTACTAGAAGCAGCAAGGTCAAACACTGGCTGCCTAATTTACATACACCAAACCCCACCCACCCCATGCTCTGGTGGGACTGCCTTTCTCAGTCAAGCTTACCTCAGTCCCAGCGTGATGGACCTATACCCCCCAGAAGACCAGCACAAACCCCTATCCACACCATGTCTCCAGAATAGAGTTCTGCAGGGCTTCAGTTCTGCTGGATGTGGTGTCAGGTCTCATTTCACAAGCAGATGTGAGCACATCCAGTTAAAATTTGTCACATTCTTGGGGCGCCTTCGTGGCTCAATTGGTTAAGCATCTGACTTTGGCTCAGGTCATGATCTCACAGTTCATGAGTTTGAGCCCTGCGTCGGGCTCTGTGCTGACAGCTCAGAGCCTGGAGCCTGCTTCGGATTCTGCATCTCCCTCGCTCTCTGCCCCTCCCCCATTCGTACTTGGACTCTATATAAAAAATAAATAAACATTTAATTTAAAAAAACTTGCCACACTCAGGCCAGAAACCAAGCACTGCCCACAACAGGCTAGTAGAGCCTCTGCAGATGACTGGTCTGAAGGATAGAGAGGCCAAAACATAACAGCAAAGTATATGCACCACAAATAAGAGACACTCCCTGAAGCACCAGGACCTGGGCACTATATAACCTCTTATTTATAATGCCATTACTTTCAGGATCAGGAGGCATAACTGACTCTTCTAACACAGAAGAAGGCAGAGACTTTAATAAATTACTAACATGGAGGAACTTATCCCATATGAAAGAACAAGATAAAGCCACAGCCAGAGACCTAAAAACAGACAGAAGCAACATGACTGATGAAGAAGTTAAAACAAAAATCATAAGGATATTCACTGGGCTTGAGAAAAGAGACCCTTAATACAGACGTAAAAAAAAGTTAAAACAGAATTGATCACAGATGAACAGTGCAGTAAACAAGATTAGAAACACACATGATGCAACAAACAGCAGGATGAAAGATGTAGAGGAACAAATTACTGACCTAGAAGACAAAGTAATAAAAATAATGAAGCTGGACAAAAGTGAGAAAGAAGAACTATGCAACATGAGAATACACTTAGGAAACTCAGTGACTCCATCAAACATAATAGCATTCGTATTATAAGAGTGCCAGGAAAAGAAGAGAGAGAAAATGTGGCAGTAATTTTATTTGAAGAAATAATAACTGAAAAATTCCCCAGTCTGGGGAAGGAAACAGATATCCTTTTCCAGGAGGCACAGAGAACTCTCATAAAAAATCAACAAAAGCAGGTCAACATCAAGACATATTTCAGTTAAATTTTTAAAACGTAGTGGTAAAGAAAAAATATCTTAAAAACAGTAAGACACAGAAGTCCTTAACTTACAAAGGAAAACCCATAAGGTTAGCTGGAGATTTCTCAACAGAAAATTGATAAGCCAGATGGGAGTGGCATGATATATTCAAAGTGCTAAATGGGAAAAATGTGCAGTGCAGAATACTATCCAACAAGGCTATAATTCAGAATAGAAGGTTAGGTAAAGTTTTCTAGACAAACAAAACCTAAAGGAGTTCATAACCACTACACCAGCACTATAAAAAATATTAAAGGGGACTCTTTGAATGAAAAGGAGAGATTAAAAGTGGCAACATGGAAAAGAATAAGAGAAAATTTCCAGAAACAATGTCAAACAAGTAATAAAATGGTAATAAGTACATATCTATCAATACTTACTTGGAATGTAAATGGACTAAACACTCTAAAGACATAGGGTGTCAGAATGGATAAAAGAAAAAGATGCATCTATATTCTGAATAAAAGAGACTCATTTTAGACCTAAAGTCACATACAGATTGAAAGTGAGGATATGGACAATTATTATGCAAATAAATATTTTCAAAAACAGCGGTAGCAATAATTATTTGGAATAAAACTAAACTTTAAAACAAAAACTCTATCAAGAAATAAAGAAGAGTACTATATACAAACAAAGGGGACAATACAGCAAGAAAATCTAATGACTGTAAATATTTATGCACCCAACAACATGGGGACACCCAAATATATCAAACAATTAATAAAAAATAAACTAATTAATAATAATATAATAATAGCAGAGGACTTTAACTCCCCACTTACATCAACACACAGACCATCTAAACAGGAAATAAAAAGGGAAACAATGGCTTTGGGTGACACACTGGAACAGATGGACTTAACAGATATATTCAGAACATTTCATCCTAAAACGGCAGAACAAACATTCTTTTCAAGTGCACATGGAACATTCCCCAGAGTAAATCACTTATTAGATCACAAAACAGGCCTCAACAAATACAAAAAGATTGAAATCATACCATGCACCTTTTATGACCACATTGCTCTGAAACTGGAAGTCAACAACAACAACAAAAATATCTGGAAGACCATAAATATATGGTTGTTAAACAACGTGATACCAAACAATGTATGGGTCAACCAGTAAATCAAAAAACAAATGGAAAATAC
This sequence comes from Panthera uncia, assembly GCF_023721935.1. NCBI lineage: Eukaryota > Metazoa > Chordata > Mammalia > Carnivora > Felidae > Panthera > Panthera uncia. The sequence continues at coordinate 66,755,259 of NC_064817.1, read as the reverse complement.
ATTGAAACAAATGAAAATGAAAACACAATGGTGTGAAACCTTCAGGGTGTAGCAATGTCAATGTTAAAAGGGAAATACATAGCAATACAGGCTTATCTCAAGAAGGAAGAAGAATTTCAAATACACTTCCTAACCTTACCCCTAAAGGAGCTAGAAACAGAACAACAAAGGAAGCCTAAAGCCAGAAGAATGACACAAAGAATTAGAGCTGAAATAAATGATATAGAAATTAAAATAACAATAGAACAGATCAATGAAACCAGGAGCTCATTCTTAGAAAAAAAAATTAGTAAAATTGACAAAGCTCTATCCAGACATAATCAAAAAGGAAAGAGAAAGGACCCAAACAACTAAAATCACAAATGACAGAGGAGAAATAACCAACATCACAGAAATACAAACAATTATAAGATTATATTTATGAAAAATTACATGCCAAACAATTGGGCAACTTGGAAGAAAATGATAAATTCCTAGAAACATATAAACTACCAAAACTGAAACAGGAAAATATCAAACACATGAGCAGACTGAAAACCAGCAAATAAATTGAATCAGTAACCAAAAACATCCCAACAAACAAAAGTCCATAGCCAAACGGAATTCTACCAATCATTTCAAGAAGAGTTAATATCCCTTCTTCTCAAAATATTCCAAAAAATAGAAAATAAATGAAAACTTCCAAATTAATTCTAAGATTGAAGCATTACCCTGATACCAAAACCAGATAAAGACTTCACAAAAAGAGAACTACAGGCCAATATTGCTGATGAACCCAGATATAAAATTTTCAATAAAATACTAGCAAACTGAATCCAAAAATACATAAAAACACACACTCACTACAGTCAAGTGGGATTTATTTCTGAGTTGAAAGGGTACCTCAATATTCAAAAATAAATAATGTGATACATAACATTAATAAAGGAAAGGAGGGGCACCTGGGTAGTTTTGTCAGTTAAACATTTGACTCTTGATTTTGGCTCAGGTCATGATCTCATGGTTCATGAGATCGAGCCCCGTGTCAGGCTCTGTACTAACAGCATGGAGCCTGCTTGGGATTCTCTCTCCCTCTCTTTCTGCCCCTCCCCTGCTCTCTCCCTCTCCCTCTAAATAAATAAATACATACGTAAATACATAAAAATAATAAATACAATAAATGTTTTTAATAAGAAAGGATAAAAACCATATAATCATTTCAATACATACAGGAAAAGCATTTGTCAAAGTACAATATGTATTCATGGAAAAAACCCTCAACAAAGTTGAGTTTAAAGGAAACAGACTTCAACATAATAAAGACCATCTATGAAAAACCCACAGCTAATATCATGCACAGGGAGGAAAAACTGAGTGTGTTCCTTTATGGTAACAAACAAGACAGGGATCTCCATTCTCACTACTGTTATTTAAAATAGTACTGGAAGTCCTAGCCACAACAATCAGCAACAAAAAAGAAATAAAGGGCAGCTGAATCAATAAGGAAGTGTTTAACTTTTCACAATTTGCAGATGTCATGATACTATATATAGAAGAGCTGAACATTCCCACCCAAAAACTGCTAGAAATGAAATACAAATTCAATAAAGTTGAAGGATAAAAAATAAATGTACAGATATCTGTTGCATTTCTATACACCAATAATGAAGCAGCAGAAAATAAAATCAAGGAATCAGTCCCATTTAAAATTGTACTAAAACAGTGAGATACTTAGGAATAAATCTAAGCAAAGAGGTGACATACCTGTACTCTAAAAACTATAAAACACTGATAAAATTGAAAATGACAGAAAGAAGTTGAAAAATTTCATGCTTATGGATTGTAAGAACAAATATTGTTAAAATGCATGTATTACCTAAAGCCATCTATACATTTAATGCAATACCTCTCAAAATACCAACAGCATTTTTCACAGACCTAAAACAAACAATCTCTAACTTTGTATCGAACCACAAAAGACCCCAGATAGCCAAAGCAACATTGAAAAAGAAAAGCAAACCAGGACACATCACAATTCTGGACTTCAAGTTATATTATAAAGCTGTATTAATCAAAACAGTATGGTGCTTAACCAAAACAGTATGGTGCTTGCACAAAAAAATAGACACATAGATCAATAGAACAGAAGGAAACCCAGAAATGGTCACATAGCTACATGGTCAATTAACCTTTGACAAAGCAAGAAAGAATATACAATGGGAAAAAGAATGTCTCTTCAACAAATGATGTTGGGAAAACCAGAGAGCAACATAGAAAAGAATGAACCTGGACCACTTTCTTACACCAAACACAAAAATAAATTCAAAATGGATTAAGGACCTAGATGTGAGTCCTGAAACCATAAACATCCTAGAAGAGAACACAGACAGTAGTATCTTTGACATGGGCTGTAGAAACTTCTTTCTAGATATATCTTCTGAGGCAAGGGAAACAAAAGCAAAATAAATTATTGGGACTTCATCAAAATAAAAAGCTTCTGCACAATGAAGAAAACTATCAACAAAACTAAAAGGCAACCTTTAGAATGGGAGAAGATATGTGCAAATAACATATCTGATAAAGGGTTAGTATGCAAAAAATATAAAGAAATTATAAAACTCAACATCCCCAAAACAAATAATTCAATTAAAAAGGGGCAGAAGAAAGGAATAGAAAATTTTCCAAAGACATACAGATGGCCAATGGACACATGAAAAGATACTCTACATGACTTATCACCAGGGAAATGCAAATCAAAACTACAATGCGTTATCACCTCATATATGTCAGAACTGATAAAATCAACAACATAAGAAACAACAGGTGTGGGTGAGGATGTGGAGAAAGGGGAACCCTCTTACACTGTTTGTGTGAATGCAAACTGGTGCAGCCACTCTGGAAAACAGTATGTAGGTTCCTCAAAAGTTAAAAATAGAACTATCCATCATATGTATGGACCACCTATGTATGTATAGGACCACTATACATCATTAGTGGTGTATGCATCCTGAAAGAACTAATTAATTATCCTGAAGAAGCAGTATATTTTTTAAAAATAATGTTCACTTATTTATTTTGAAAGAAAGGGAGAAAGAATCCCAAGAAGGCTCCATGCTGTCAGCACAGAGCCTGATGTGGGGCTTAATCTCACAAACCATGAGATCACGACCTATGCCAAAATCAAGAGTCAGATGCTTATCCCACTGAGCCACCTACATGCCCAAAGAAGCAGTATTTTTAGAAAACACTGCTTCTAAATGAACTCCAGCTGGAAGGTACTAAGTGCATAAATTCAAAACTAAAACATCTTCAATAATGAAAAGAACTTGAAATGCAATACTTTTTTAACAAGTGTCACTTTTAGAGTGAACAAACTGCACAACTAGAGGGAGAAAAGAGGACACTCCATGGAAGGTAGGATGTGCAGGGTCATGATTTGGGGGAGAAAAGAACTGCAGGTTCTGCAGAGAGGAGGGATCCCGGATCATGGAGAAAGAACAGAGAGAGAAAGAGAGCAGCACACAGGGGAATGCACAAGAAAAACCCTTATCCAAAACCATTGAGTATGAAAACAAAAGAGGCTGAATATCCTGAGTTTTTACAATTAGCACAGCTCAAAGACTGAGGTCTTAGAAGTCCACACAGTGGCCTGGCAGGGGTGGCAAGCTCCTGTGGAGGAAGGCAGAGGCCCAGAAGCAGACATTGTGGCCTGAAAGGATCCCCTAGGTAACACTGGGAGAGACACTTTCCCTCCTTGGAGTGTATTTCAGAGAGGTGGCATTGCCTCTCAGGGGACAAAAGAGGTGGTGGACTCCATTTTGCTGCCCCATTCATTAGCATAGGGGCACAGACACCTGCTGAGGGCAGCTAACCTGAATGCTGGCTTTTGCCTGCCAGCATATAGTTTTAACAACCCACATACATCAAAGGACAGATAATCTAAGCAGAAAATCAACAAGGAAAAAATGGCTTTGAATGTCACACTGGACCAGATGGACTTAACAGATATATTCAGAATATTTCATCCTAATGCAGCACATTACACATTCTTTTCAAGTGCACATGGAACATTCTCCAGAAGAGATCAATACTGGATTACAAATCAGTGCTCAAAAAGTGCAAAAAGATTGAAATCATACCATGCATATTTTCTGACCACAATGTTATGAAACTTGAAGTCAAGCACAAGAAAATTTGGAAAGACCACAAAATACATGGAGGTTAAAAACAGCCTACTAAAGAAAGAATGTGTTAACCAGGAAACTAAAAAAGAACTAAAAAATACATGGAAGCGAATAAAAATGAAAACACAACAGTCCAAAACTTTTAGGATGCAGCAAAAGCATATAAGAGAAAAGTATATAGCAATCTAGGCCTACCTCAAGAAGTAAAAACAAAACAAAACAAACAACAAAAAAACCCTCTCAAATACACAACCTAACCTTAAAACTAAAGGATTAGAAAACAAAGAGCAAATAAAGCCTAAAATCAGGAAAGGAAGGGAAATAATAAGATTAGAGTAGAAATAAATGATAAAGAAACAAAGAAAAACAACAACAGTACAACATATCAATGAAACTAGGAGCTGTTTCTTAGAAAGAATTAATAAAATTGATAAACCTCTAGCCAGACCTAGAAAAGGGAGCACCCAGGTGGCTCAGTCAGTTAAGTGTTCAACTCATGATTTCATTTCAGGTCATGATCTCATGGTTCATGGAATCGAGTCTCATGTCGGGTTCTGCACTGACAGGGTAGAGCCTGCTTGGGATTCTCTCTCTCCCACTGCCCCTCCCCTGTGTGCATGCACACACTCTTTCTTTCTCAAAACAAATAAATAAACTTCAAAAACAAAAAGAAAAGAGAAAGCACTTAAATAAATAAAATCCTAAATGAAAGAGGAGAGATCACAGCCAACACAAGAGAAAAACAAACATTAAGAAGAGAATATTATGAAAAATTATATGCCAGCAAACTAGGTGATCTGGAGAAAATGGATAAATTACTAGAAAAATGAAAGCTACCAAAACTGAAACAGGAAGAAATAGAAAATTTGAAAATACCCATAACCAGGAAAAAATTGAATCAGTAATCAAAAACCAACTAACAAATAAAAGTCCAAGGCCAGCTGGCTTCCCAGGGGAAACCTACCAGATGTATAAAAACAAGTTAATACCTTTTCTTCTCAAACTATTCCAAAAAATAGAAATGGAAAGAAAACTTCCAAACTCCTTCTACAAGGCCAGCATTACTTTGATTCCAAAACCAGATCAAGACCCCACGAAAGAGGAGATTTACAGACCAATATCCCTGATGAACATCAACAGAGAAACTGTCAACAATATACCAGCAAATTGAATCCAACAATACATTAAAAGGATCGTTCACCACAACCCAAGTGGGCTGCAAGAGCGGTTCAATATTTTCAAATCAATCAACATGATACACCACTTTAATAAAAGGAAGGACAAAAATCACATGAGCCTCTCAATAGATACAAAAAAACACTTGACAGAGTACAGTGTCCATTCTTCACAAAAACCCTCAACAAGCAGGGATAGTGGGAATGTACTTCAACATCATAAAAGCCATATATGAAACACCCACAGCTAATATCATCTTCAGTGGGGAAAAGCTGAGAATTTTTCCTCTATATTCAGGAACAAGATAGGGATGTCCACTCCCACATAGCACTGGAAGGCGTAGCCTCAGCAATCAGATAACAAAAAGAAATAAATGACATTCAAATTGGCAAGGAATAAGTCAAACTTTCACTATTTGTAGACTACATGATACTCTATGTAGAAAATCTGAAATACTCCACCAGAAAATTTCTAGAACTGATACATGAATTCAGTAAACTCAAAGGATACAAAAATCAATGTACAGACATTCATTGTATTTCTATACACCAATAATGAATCAGAAAGAGAAATCAAGGAATTGATACCATTTATAAAAAACATTAGATCCCTAGGAATAAATTTAACATAAGAGGTAAAAGATCTGCATTCTGAAAACTATAGAACATTTATGAAAGAAATTGAACATGACACAAAAAAAATGGAAAAAACATTCCAGGCTCATGGATTGGAAGAACAAATATTGCTAAAATTTTGGGTAGTCTATACTACCCAAAGTAATCTACAAATTTAATGCAATCCTTACTAAAATACCACCAGAATTTTTCACAGAGCTAGAACAAACAACCCTAAAATTTATATGGAACCACAATAGACCCCAAATAGCCAAAGCAATCTTGACAAAGAAAAGCAAAACTGGAGGCATCACAATTCTGGAACTCAAGCTATATTACAAAGCTGTAATAATCAAAACAGTATGGTACTGTCACAAAACAGACACCTAGATCCATGGAACAGAACAGAAAACTCAGAAATTGACCCATAAATATATGGTGAACTAATCTAGACAAAGCAGGAAGGAATGTCCAATGGAAAAAAGACAGTCTCTTCAGAAAATGGTGTTCAGAAAACATGACAGCAACATTCAAAAGAATTAAACTGGACCACTTTCTTATTCTGTACACAAAAATAAATCCAAAATTGATGAAAGACTTAAAGTGAGACCTAAATGTGAGGAAACCATCAAAATCCTGAAGGAGAGCACAGGAAGCAACCTCTTTGACTTTGGTCATAGCAACTTCTTACTAGACATGTCTCTGGAGGCAAAGGAAACAAAAGCATTAATAAACTATTAGGACTTCATCAAGATAAGAAGCTCTTCACAGTGAAGGAAACAATCAACAAAACTAAAAGACAAGCTATGGAATGGGAGAAGATATTTGCAAATTACATATTGGATAAAGGGCTAATATCCAAAATCTATAAAGGACTTAACCCAAGAAACAAACAATCCAGTTAAGAAATGGTCAGAAGGCATGAACAGATATTTTTCCAAAGAAGACATACAAATGGCTAACAAACACATGAAAAGATTCCCAATATCACTCATCATCAGGGAACTACAAATCAAAACCCTGATGAGATATTACCTCACACCTGTCAGAATGACTAAAATTAACATAGGAAACAACAGATGATGGCAAGGATGTGGAGAAAGGGGAACTCCCTTACATTGTTGGTGGGAATCCAAACTGGTGCAGTCACCATGGAAGACAGTATGGAAGTTTCTCAAAAAGTTAAAAATAGAACTACCCTATGACTCAGCAATTTCATTAGTAAGTATTTACCCAAAGAATACAAAAATGCTCATTCAAAGGGGCACATGCACCCTGATGTTTATATCAGCAGCATCAACAATAGCCAAATTATGGAAACGTCCATCAACTGATGAATGGATAAAGAAATGTGGTATATATATACAATGGAATATTCCTCACCCATTAAAAAGAATGAAATCTTGCGATTTGCAACAACATGTTTGGAGCTAGGATGTATTTAGCTACGTGAATTAAGTCAGTCAGCAAAAGACAAATACCATATGATTTCACTCATATGTGAAATTGAAGAAACAGATGAACAATAGGGAGGGAAGAAAAAAAAAGAGAGGGAGGCAAAGCATAAGAGACTTTTAACTACAGAGAATAAACTGAGAGTTGTTGGACATGAATTGGGCTCAGGATGGGCTAAGTGGGTGATGGGTATTTAAGAGGGCACTTTGTGTGATGAGCACTGGGTGTTATATGTTAGGTGATGAATCACTAAATTCTACTACTGAAACCAGTATTACACTATATGTTAACTAACTAGAATTTAAATAAAAACTTGAAAAACAAAAGAATAACAAGTGTCACTTTCACTGATTTCAATTTAGTGTTCTAATGTACAATGGGGTTATTAGTCACATAAACAGAGTATACTCATTGGGGCCCTGCTTGGAAATAGTAACAGCTACATTCTCACACATACCTGAAAGTCACTTTATATTTAGTAAATAACTAATTTTAACAATATGCTACCAGAAAAAAATTGAGTTTTATATTTCTATTTCCTACAGAAGAGGTCTATGCTATTAAGATATCTTCCTTATAAGTAATTAACATCTAACATGCCATATTACCCAGGCAGGTAAGCTGGTAAAACAACAAAATGGCAAAGTTTAATAAATTTGGGAGATTCACAGTTAGGGTCAAGCAGTCTTAATGTAGGTAGTGATATAATGAAAACCAAAAGATTCAAAAAGTTTGCAAAGGGCTGTGTGATGGGAATGCTAAAGACTTCAAATGATGCCAGAAGCTTTTCCTCTCCACTTCTTGCCTCTCCTTCCACCCTCCCTCAAGCTTGCCTGAAGTTAGAGAATGACACATTAAGTAAACCCATAAACTAAATCTATAATCATTCTAAGTAAAATCAATGCAAACTGAATTACCTCCTAGTTTTTGGTGTATCTTTATTTCCTATTAAGGAAAAATACATGTCCTCTCTGCTGAAAGGGTTTCCTTCATGTACTGAAGATGTTTTTTCTCTTTATAGCTTGATATGAAAATTATACATGTCACTCATATCAGATACAAACATTCTTTAACGACTCACTGAAAATTATAATTTGGTACTCTTGTCAGAGGTAGCATTTGTTATTTATATATATGTGGATTTTTATCACTTTGCAATGTTGTAAATATGAACCAATAGTATGTTTACTCTAATAAAGCAGAGGCAAATCAGAGTCATAAAAATATCTCAACTTCACAGTCATATGATAAATTTAGAATATATTTTTTAATCCTAGAATTTACTGCTAGATGTTGTTCCTATCACAGAATAAGAGCAAATACAATATATCAATAACTGTAGACATTTTTAAAAATCTGGTAACTGCATTTCAGATTGTACACAATTACTTCATTCAAGTACAAGAATAAAAGGAATGCGACCACAAACTAGCAGGTTCTCAAAGTAAATTATAAATTGTTTTGTTCAGATTTGAAATGAAAGTTATTTGAACGTTTAAAAGTTGTATCAGACATGTTCTGCATTATATTGTTTCACTAAAATGTAAATATATAGAGGCACCTGGCTATGTTAATTGGTAGAGCATGTGACTCCTGATCTTGGGGTTGTGAGCTGAAGCCCCAAATTAGGCACAGAGCTTACTTAAAACAAATTAAATTAAATTAAATTAAATTAAGAAAGAAAGTAAGAAAGAAAGAAAGATAAAAAATGTAAAAAACACAAACCCAAGAAGACTTCCATTTTCCAGTCTGGAATGCAAGGATCTTGGAAGTCATTGCTCCATCCTAACAAGTAAAAATTTTAACAAACTGAAAAGTCAACAACTCTTCTTAGATACCTCATAGAAGCAAGGTCACAGGGCAAACTGCTGCTCCAAAAATGGGAAAGACCAACAGGCAGATAAGATGAATCACAATTTACTGAGAACATAACCTTTATTATGAGCAAAAACCTTGGGAACCAGTACCAGGGTAGAAAAATCTAAACTATAATTGATGAATTGTTGGAGATTCAGTGTGGCTAAGTCTGAGAGTTAAAAAACTCTGGAGGTGGGGTCACTTACACAGAGACTTCACACTTTTGTGAGTTTTACCAATAGGAGCCCTACTGCATTCTTACAGTGAATATCAAAGAAAAAACCCCTTATGCTTCCAGCAGGGAGAGGCAAAATGGAACTTTTATAAATGCACCAGAGCTTTCAGTTCTTAGAAAGCCTGACCTCAAGAAAAACTATTTTACCAGAGCCTCACCTATTGGTCTTCTATCAGAGTATAACTTACCTAGGGGAAGAAAATACTCTAGCCTGCTCTGCCTTCCATGTGGGGGAGGGAAAACACAAAATTCCACCCCCACTAGACATCTTGTGCCACCAAAGGTGGGGAAAAAACTTAGAGGCACTTATGAAAGTCATAGCTGAAGGTCACAAGTTCACTAACATCTAAGGCCCAATTATAGGAATATAAAATGCTTACATTCCCACCAGACCTTACCATCACATCACTAAAGGCTTAAAGGCTTATTTACCAGAGTTCCCTTTACCAAGTACATTATGTTTAGCTTTAAAGAAAAAATTACAAGTCATGCTACAAGGCAAAAACAAACACACACACACACACACAAACAACAGCAACATTTATGTTACTTATGAAATAACAACAACAAACATTTTCAAAGAGACACAGAGAGCATCAAAAGCAGACTTGGATATGGCAGGATTTGCTAGGCAGTTAGTTAGACATGAGCAAGGAGGGATAAAACAGATGCTGGCAACACTCTCAGAGCCACCTCTAAGGGCTAACAGAACAGGAAAGGACTAGCCACAGAGTTAGTTCAAAAGCCACAAGGAGACTTCTAAGAGCTGAGCATGCACACATTGGGGGCAGTTTGCCCTTAAGTAACTCTAAGGTCACAAAAAAAGCTTATTAGGCACTCATAAATATACATTACATAAGGGAATACAATTATAACAAAATGCATCATGCATAGGGGAATGCACAGAAGCCAAAATGTTATATAACCACCAGCTGCCAATCAAAAAAGTCAATCAAAGCCCAATTTCCAGGTACACAAAGCAGGCTTAAAAGGATGCAGCTAGAGCTTTTCCATGCCATTGCCACTCTTGCTCTGGTAATGGCCTAATTTCTCTCTTGAAGGTGTATTATATTATCTACTCAATAAAGTCTATTTCCCCATTCTGGTCTTGGGTCTCCAATTCTTTGGTGCATCTGCAAAAAAAACCAAGCAACCCAGTAACAGAATGTTTGAATTATCATATCAAGAATTTAAAACAACTATGTTTAATATGATAAGAGTTCTAATTCAAAACGTAAGCAACATGAAATAACAGATGAGTAATGTAAATATTAGAATGTAAATTCTAACAAAGAATCAAAAAGAAAGGTTAAAGATCAAAAACACTATATCAGAAAAGGAATGTTTTTGATGGACTCACGAGGAGGCTAAACACAGTTCTGAAAACAAGTCTGAGTTTATGTCAATAGAAATTTCAAAAACTGAAAAGTAAAGAGATAAAAGACTGAAAAATGGAACAGAATATCCAAGGACTATGGGACAACTACAGAGGGAAATATTATCACAATGAGATTACGAGAAGAAGAAGAAAGGGACAGATAAAATATTTAAAGTATTAATGACTGAGAATTTCCAAATATTAATGTCAGATTTCAAACCACAGATCCAGAAATCTCAGACCAATCAGGATACATGGCAAAAATAAAAAAACAAAAAGCCAAAAACCCTGCATGTAGGCATATCATATTTAAATTGTAGAAAATATAAGAAAAAGAAAAAATCCTGAAAGAAGCCAGATGAAAGTAACTTTACCTATACAGAAGCAAACATAATAATTATACCCAACTTCCAAGAAAATGTGTAAGTAAGAATACAGTATGGTGAAATACTTAAAGTCTTGAGAAAAAGAATCCCACCAACCTAGAATTCTTTATTCCATGAAATTATCCTTCAAAACTGAAGAAGAAATAAATACTTTCAGACAAGAAAAAATTGAGGGAGTTTGTTACACACAGACCTGCCTTGCAAGAAATGTTAAAAGAAGTTCTTCCAGGAAAAGGAAAATGATATAGGTCAGAAACATGGATCTATAAAAGGAAAGAAGAATATTATAAAAAGACTAGGTAAAGGTAAAATATAAACTTTTGTTTTCTTCTTTGGAATTGATCTAACAGATAACAGTGTACTCAAAGTAATAGCAAATGTATACCAAATATTTACAGCTTATACAAAAGTAAAATGAAAAACAGTAATAATACAAGGAACAGGATGAAGGAATTAGTATTTTGTTACTATAAGATACTTGCATTATCAGTGAAGTGATAGAGCGTTATTTGAAAGTGGGCTTGTCCAGACAGGGGCCACACTAATCCACGGTGAGTCCTGTCCCTGGGAGAGGGGAAGATAAGGTACACACCAGTCTCACTGTGGCTCCAGAGGTGGGCTGGGGGCAGACATCAGGTCTGACTGTGGCCCCGCCCACTAACACAAGTTACTCCATTCAGCACAGGGGAAGTGTCCTGAAGTTAGGAGCCACCGCAGGGACTACTCAAGATGATGAAATGGAAGAATTCTCCTCAAAAGAAACTACAGGAAGTAGCAACAGCTAATGAATTGATCAAAAACGATTTAAGCAATACAACGGAACAAGAATTTAGAAGAATAGTCATAAAATTAATCACTGGGCTTGAAAAAAGTATAGAAGACAGAAGAGAACATATTGCTACAGAGATCAAAGGACTAAGAAATAGTCACGAGAAGATAAAAAATGCTATAAATGAGGTGCAAAATAAAATGGAGGCGACCACAGCTCGGATTGAAGAGGCAGAGGAGAGAATAAGTGAATTAGACGATAAAATTATGGAAAAAGAGGAAGCTGAGAAAAGGAGAGATAAAACCCAGGAGTATGAGGGGAGAATTAGAGAACTAAGTGATGCAATGAAACGGAACAATATCCATATCATAGGAATTCCAAAAGAGAAAGAGAGCGAGGAAGGGGCTAAAGGTGTACTTGAACAAATCACAGCTGAGAAATTCCCTGATCTGGGAAAGGAAAAAGGCATTGAAATCCAAGAGGCACAGAGAACTATCTTCAGACATAACTTGAATCGATCTTCTGCACGACATATCATAGTGAAACTGGCAAAATACAAGGATATAGAGAAAATTCTGAAAGCAGCTAGGGATAAACAGTCTCTGACTTCCAAAGGGAGACCCATAAGACTAGTGGCAGACCTATCTACTGAAACCTGGCAGGCCAGAAAGGAATGACAGGAAATCTTCATTATGATGAAAAGAAAAAAATACGCAGCTGAGATTCCTTTATCCAGCAAGTCTGTCATTCAGAATAGAAGGAGAGATAAAAGAAACAAACAAAAACTGAAGGGATTCATCACCACTAAAGCTTCCCTACAAGAGATCCTAAGGGGGACTCTGTGAGTGAAATGTTGCAAGGACCTCAAAGTACCAGAGACATCACTACAAGCATGAAAGCTACAGACATCACAATGATTCTAAACCCATATCTTTCTATCATAACACTGAATGTAAATGGACTAAATGTTCCAACCAAAAGACATAGGGTAACAGAATGGATAACAAAACAAGACCCATCTATTTGCTGTCTACAAGAGAATCATTTTAGACCTGAGGAAACTTTCAGATTGAAAGTGAGGGGATGGAGAACTATTTATCATGCTACTAGAAGGCAAAAGAAAGCTGGAGTAGCCATACTTATATCAGACACCGAGACTTTAAAATAAAGGCTGTAACAGGAGTTGAAGAAAGGCATTATATAATAATTACAGGGACTATCGATCAGGAAGAGCTAACAATTATAAATGTCAATGCGCTGAAAATGGTAGCCCCCAAATATATAAAACAATCACAAACATAAGCAACCTTATTGATAAGAATGTGATAATTGCAGGGGACTTTAATACCCCACTTACAACAATGGATAGATCATATAGACACAGGATCAATAAAGAAACAAGGGCCCTGAATGATACATTGGATGAGATGGACTTGACAGATATATTTAGAACGTTGCATCCCAAAGCAACAGAATATACTTTCTTCTCGAGTGCACGTGGAACATTCTCCAAGATAGATCACATACTGGGTCACAAAACAGCCCTTCATAAGTATACAAGAATTGAGCTCATACCATGAACACTTTCAGAACACAATGCTATGAAACTTGAAATCAACCACATGAAAAAGTCTGGAAAACCTCCAAAAGCATGGAGATTAAAGAACACCCTATTAAAGAATGAATGGGTCAACCAGAGAAGTAGAGAATAAATTTAAAAATATATGGAAAAAAATGAAAATGAAAAGACAACAATGCAAATACTTTGGGATGCAGCGAAGGCAGTCCTAAGATGAAAATACATTGCAGTCAAGGCCTACCTCAAGAAACAAGAAAAATCCCAAATACAAAATCTAACAGCACACCTAAAGGAAATAGAAGCAGAACAGCAAAGACACCCCAAACCCAGCAGAAGAAGAGAAATTATAAAGATCAGAGCAGAAATAAACAATACACAATCTAAAAAACTGTAGAGCAGATCAATTAAACCAAGAGTTGGTTTTGTGAAAAAATAAACAAAATTGATAAACCTCCAGCCAGGCTTCTCAAAAAGAAAAGGGAGATGACCCAAATAGATAAAATCATGAATGAAAATGGAGTTATTACACCCAATCCCTCAGAAATGCAAGCAATTATCAGGGAATACTATGAAAAATTGTATGCCAACAAACTGGACAACCTGGAAGAAATGGACAAATTCCTAAGCACCCACACACTTCCAAAACTCAAACAGGAAGAAAGAGAAAACTTTAACAGATCCATAACAGGCAAAGAAATTGAATAAGTTATAAAAAATCTCCCAACAAATACGAGTCCAGGACCAGATGGATTCCCTGGGGAATTCTACCAGACATTTAAAGCAGAGATAATACCTATCCTTCTGAAGCTGTTGCAAATAATAGGAAGGGAAGCAAAACTTCCAGACGCATTCTATGAAGCCAGCATTACTTTGATTCCTAAACCAGACAGAGACCCAGCAAAAAAGAGAACTACAGGCCAATATCCCTAATGAATATGGATGCAAAAATTCTCAACAAGATACTAGCAAATCAAATTCAACAGCATATAAAAAGAATTATTCCCCATGATCAAGTGGGTTTCATTACTGGGCTGCAGGGCTGGTTCAACATTCGCAAATCAATCAATGTGATACATCACATTAATAAAACAAAAGAACAGAACCATACGATCCTGTCAATCAATGCAGAAAATGCATTTGACAAAATTCAGCATGCTTTCTTAATAAAACCCTCAAAAAGGTCGGGATAGAAGGAACACAGTAAAACATCATAAAAGGTATTTATGAAAAGCCCACAGCTAATATCATGCTCAATGGGGAAAAACTGAGAGCTTTCCCCCTGAGATCAGGAACATGACAGGGATGTCCGCTCTCACCGCTGTTGTTTAACACAGAGTTGGAAGTTCTGGCATCAGGAATCAGACAACAAAAGGAAACCAAAGGCATCAAAATTGGCAAAGGTGAAGTCAAGCTTTCACTTTTTGCAGATGACATGATATTATACGTGGAAAACCTGGAAGACTCCACCAAAAGTCTGCTAGAACTGATACACTAATTCAACAAAGTTGCAGGATACAAAATCAATGTACACATATCAGTTGTATTCTTATACACAAATAATGAGGTAACAGAAAGACAAATAATGAAACTGAGCCCATTCACAACTGCACCAAGAATCATAAAATACCTAGGTTAAACCTAACCAACGACGTAAAAGATCTGTATGCTGAAAACTATAGAAAGCTTATGAAGGAAATTGAAGAAGATATAAAGAAAGGGAAAAACATTCCGTATTCATGGATTGGAAGCATAAATGTTATTAAAATGTCAATACTACCCTAGTGCTAGCATAAGCAATCAGACAACCAAAGGAAATCAAAGGCATCAAAATTGGCAAAGATGAAGTCAACCTTTCACTTTTTGCAGATGACATGATATTATACACAGAAAACCCAATAGACTCCACCAAAAGTCTACTAGAACTGATACATGAATTCAGCAAAGTCGCAGGATATAAAATCAATGGACAGAAATCAGTTGCATGCTTATCCGCTAATAATGAAGCAACAGAAAGACAAATAAAGAAATTGATCCCATTCACAATTGCAACAAGAGTCATAAAATACCTAGGAATCAACCTAACCAAAGATGTGAAAGATCTGTATGCTGAAAACTATAGAAAGCTTATGAAGGAAATTGAAGCAGATATAAAGAAATGGAAAATCATTCCATGCTCATGGACTGGAAGAATAAATATTGTTTAAATATTAATAATACCGAAAGCTATCTACACATTCAATGCAATCCCAATCAAAGTTCAGCCAGCCTTCTCCTTGAAGCTAGAACAAGCAATCCTAAAATTTGTATGGAACCGCAAAAGACCCCGAATAGCCAAAGTAATATTGAAGAAGACCAAAGCGGGAGGCATCACAATCCCAGAATTTAGCCTCTACTACAAAGCTGTAATCATCAAGACAGCATGGTATTGGCACAAAAACAGACACATAGACCAATGCAATAGAATAGAGACTCCACAGTTGGACCCACAAGAGTATGACCAACTAATCTCTGACAAAGCAGGAATGAATATCCCATGGAAAAAAGAGAGTCTCTTTAACAAATGGTGCTGGGAGAGCTGGACAGCAACATGCAGAAGAATGAAACTAGACCACTTTCTTACACCATTCACAAAAATAAACTCAAAATGGATAAAGGACCTGAATGTGAGACAGGAAACCATCAAAACCCTAGAAGAGAAAGCAGGAAAAAACCTCTCTGACCACAGCCACAGCAATTTCTTACTTGACACATTTCCAGAGGCCAGGGAATTAAAGGAAAAAATGAACTACTGGGACCTCCTGAAGATTAAAAGCTTCTGCACTGCAAAGGAAACAAACAAAACTAAAAGGCAACCAGCAGTATAGGAAAAGATATTTGCAAATGACATATTGGACAAAGGGTTATTATCCAAAATCTATAAAGAGCTCACCAAACTCCACACCCAAAAAAATGAATAATCCAGTGAAGAAATGGGCAGAAAACATGAATAGACACTTCTCTAAAGAAGACATCTAGATGGCCAACAGGCACATGAAAGGATGCTCAACGTCGCTCATCAGGGGAATACAAATCAAAGCCACACACACATACCACATCACGCCAGTCAGAGTGGCTAAAGTGAACAAATCAGGAGACTATAGGTGCTGGAGAGGATGTGGAGAAATGGGAACCCTCTTGCACTGCTGCTGGGAATGCAAACTGGTGCAGCTTCTCTGGAAAACAGTGTGGAGGTTCCTCAAAAAGTTAAAAATAGATCTACCCTATGACCCAGCAATAGCACTGCTAGGATTTACCCAAGGGATACAGGAGTGCTGATGCATAGGGGCACTTGTACCCCAATGTTTATAGCAGCAGTTTCAACAATAGCCAAATTATGAAAAGAGCCTAAATGTGCACCACCAGAATAATGGATAAATAAATTGTGGTTTATATAAACAGTGGAATACTTCTTGGCAATGAGAGAGAATGAAATATGGCTTTTTGTAGCAACGTGGATGGAACTGGGGAGTGTTATGCTAGGTGAAATAAGTCATACAGAAAAAGACAGATACCATATGTTTTCACTCTTATGTGGATCCTGAGAAATGTAACAGAAGACTATGGGGGAGGGGAAGGAGAAAAAACGTTAGAGAGGGAGGCAGCTAAACCATAAGAGACTATTGAAAACTGAGAACAAACTGAGGGTTGATAGTGGTGGGAGGGAGAGAAGGGTGGGTGATGTGTTTTGAGGATGGCACTTGTTGGGATAAGCACTGCGTGTTTTATGGAAACCAATTTGACAATAAATTTAATATTAAAAAAATCTGTAAAGAACTTATCAAACTCAACACCCAAAAAACAAATAATACAAGAAGTAATGGGCAAAAGACATGAGTAGACACTTCTCCAAAGAAGACATCCAGATGGGCAACCGACACATGAAAAATGCTCAAAATCACTCATCATTAGGGAAATACAAATCAAACCACAATGAGACACCACCTTACACCTGTCAGAATGGCTAACATTAACAACTCAGGCAACAACAGATATTGGTGAGGATGCGGAGAAAGAGGATCTATTTTGCATTGCTGGTAGGAATGCAAACTGGTACAGCCACTCTGGAAAACAGTATGGAAGTTCCTCAAAAAGTTAAAAATAGCACTACCCTATGACCTAGCAATTGCAGTACTAGGTATTTATCCAAGGGATACAGGTGTGCTGTTTCGAAGGGACATATGCACCCCCATGTTTATAGCAGCACTATCAATAATAGCCAATGTATGGAAAGAGCCCAAATGTCCATCGATGGATGAATGGATAAAGAAGAATTGGTGTATATAATATATATATATATATATATATATATATATAATATATATATATATATATATATACACACACAATGGAGTATTACTTGGAAATCAAAAAGCATGAAATCTTGCCATTTGCAACTACATGGTTGGAACTGAAGGGTATTATGCTAAGCGAAATTAGTCAGAGGAAGCCAAATATCTTATGACGTCATTCATATGAGGACTTTAAGAGACAAAACAGATGAACATAAGGGAAGGGAAACAAAAATATTATAAAAACAGGGAGAGGGAAAAACATAAGAGACTCTTAAATATGGAGAATAAACAGAGGGTTACTGTAGGGGTTGTGGGAGGGGAAATGATCTAAATAGGTAAGGGACATTAAGGAATCTACTCATGAAATCATTGTTGCAGTATATGCTAACTAATTTACAATTTTTACAATTTTAAATTGTAAAAAAATACAATTAAAAATAAAATAAAATTTTGATATAAAAAAAGAAGGCAGACTTGGATTAATTATAAATATATATTGCAAAACTTAAAGCAACTATAAAAAATTAAAATATAATTGATAAGCTAAGAAGAGAAAATAAAATCATATAAAATGCTTAGTTAAAATCACAAAGGTAGAAACACAATGGACAATACAAGTTTAAAAATACATGTGGCAAAAACTGATCTAATGCAAGAATAAATAGATAAATCCAATAGTATATTTGGAGCCTTCAACATACATTTATCTGAAGTGGAGTATTTCAGTCCTCATAAAATTAGTGAGCACCATCAATCACTAACGGCACCATCAATCATCTGGATATAATTGACATCTACAGACTATTGCATTCAAATATAGCAGAATACACATTCTTATCAAGCTCTCATTTAGCATTTACCAGATGTAGACCATATTTGGGATCATCAAATACACCTTAAAACATTTAAAAGAATAAAAGTTATACAATGTCTGCTGTCAAGCAACAGTGGACTTAAATTAGGAATCAATAACTGAAAGATATATGGAAAATTCAAAAATTTTAGAGATTAATCAGCATACTTCTAATGCATGGATCAAAAGAGAAATCTCCAGATGCATTTAAAAATTATCTTGAAATAAATGAGAGTGAAAATACACCTTATAAATATTTGTGAAATGGGGCAGTTGGGTGGCTCAGTAGGTTAAGCGTCCAACTCTTGATTTCAGATCATACTCTTGATTTCAGATCAACTGTTGATCATAATCTCATGGTTCCTGAGATCAAGCCCCACATCAGACTCTGTGCTGACAGTGTGGCATCTGCTTCAGATTCTCTGTGTCTCTATCTTTCTGCCCCTCCCCCTGTGCATGCATGTGCACTCTCTCTCTCAAAAATAAATAAATTAATTAATAAATAATAAAACATAAATAAATATTTGTGAGATATAGTGAAAGCAGTGTTTAGAGAAAAATTTAGAGCATTGAATGCGTACATTAAAAAAATAAATATCTAAACTAAATAATCTAAGTTTCCATGTTAGGAAACTAGAAAAAGAAAAGTAAAAGTTAATCCAAGGTAAGCAGAAAAAATGAATTAATAAAAACTAGAGCATAAATTATGATTTAAAAATAAGAAATCAACAGAGAAAATCAACAAAAACCAAAAACATTAATAAAGTTGGTTCTTTGAAAACATTAATAAAATTGGTAAGCATCTACACAAGCTAACTAAAAAAAAGAGTCAATTATTAATATCAGAAATGAAGGAGGGGACATCATTATAGATCCCACTACCACTAAAAGCATAATAAAGCAATACTATGAACAATTTTATGTACACAAAGTTGATAAACTAGGTAAAATGGACCAAATCCCTGAGAGACACAATCTGCCAAAATCCATACAACAGTAGACTATCTAAATAGGCTTATATTTATTAAAGAAATTGAATCAATAATTAATGACTTTCCAAAACAGAAAGCATCAGTTCCAAATGGGTTCACTGGTGAATACTGCCAAATTATTTGAGGAAAAAATTACACAAATTATCTACAATCACTTCCAGAATATAAAAGTAGTGGAAATACTCCCTACTCATTCTATGAGGCCAGAATTGCCTAATACCAAAGCCAGACAAAGCACCAAAATAAAATAACAGACAAGTTATCTCTCGTGAACATAGATGCAAAAATCTTCAGCAAAATATTAACCAACTGAATCAAATAATGTATAAAAATAAATATACACCATGATAAAGGGAATTCATCCCAGGTATGCAAGGCTAGTGGTATAATATTTGAAAATCAATGAATGTTACCCATATTATCAACAGTCTAAAGAAAAAAAAGCATACAATTATATCAAAAGATGCAGAAAAAGCATTAGACAAAATCCAACACCAATTCATAATACAACTCTGAGCAAACTATGAATAAAGAGGAACTTCCTCAACTTGATAAAGAACATCTACCAAAAAGCTATATAGCTAACACCTCACTTAATGGTGAGAAACTCTAAGCTTTTCCCCTAAGATCAGGAACATGGCAAGGATGTCCCTTCATACCACTCCTATCAACATCAAGGTGGAAGTCTTAGACAATGCAATAAGAGAAAAA
This sequence comes from Panthera uncia, assembly GCF_023721935.1. Classification (NCBI taxonomy): domain Eukaryota; kingdom Metazoa; phylum Chordata; class Mammalia; order Carnivora; family Felidae; genus Panthera; species Panthera uncia. The sequence goes on along the minus strand of NC_064817.1, from coordinate 66,734,760 downwards.
AGGGAAATAAAAAATATACAGATTAGGAAGAAAGAAATAAAACTCTGTTCACAAATGACATGCTGTTTATACAGAAAACCCAAAAGAATTGAAAAAAAAAACCTGGTAATAAATGATTCTAACAAGTTTGCAGGATACAAGATACTATACAAAGGTCAACCACTTTCCTATATACCAGAAATTAACAAGTGGAATCTGAAATTTAAAATACAATGCCATTTATATTAAGGACTCCAAAAAATGAAATAGGTATAGATATAACAAAATCTGTAAAAGAAAACTGGAACTAACAAACAATTGTAGCAAGGTTGAAGGATACAAGGTTAATACACAAAAATCAATTACTTTCCTATATACCATCAATGGACAAATGGAATTTGAAATTAAAAACGCAGTACCATTTATATTAGCACTTCAATAAATTAAATACTTAGGTATAAATCTAACAAAATATATAAAAGATCTATATGAGGAAAACTACAACATTCTGATCAACAAAATCAAAGGACTAAATACATGAAGAGATATTCCATGTTTAGAGACAGGAAGATTCAATATTGTCAAGATATCAGTTCTTCCCAAATTGATATATATAGGTTTGATATAATCCCAATAAAAATTTCAGCAAGTTATTTTGTGGATATCAACAAATTCTAAAGTTTATATGGAATGATAAAAGATCCAGAATAGCCAACACAATATCAAAGGGGAAAAAGTTGACAGACTGACACTGCCTTAAACACTTACTATAAAATTGCAGTAATCATGATAGAGTGAAATTGGTGAAACAACAACAACAACAACAACAACAACAAATAGATCAATAGAATAGAATAGTCCAGAAACAGACCCACATAAATATAGTTAACTGGTCAAAGGAGCCAAAGCAATAAAATGGAGAAAGAATAGTCTTTTCAAAAACATTAGGGAACTGTAAATGAAAACACCTTTGAGATACCACTACACACCTATCAGAATGCTCCAAATCAAACCACTGATAAGAACAAACATGTGATGCTGAGCATCTTTTCATGTATCTGTTGGCTATCTGTAGTCTTCTTTGGAAAAATTTCTATTCATGCGTTCTGCCCATTTTTTTTTAATTTAATGTTTATTTATTTTTGAGAAAGATAGAACATGAGCATGGGAGGGACAGAGAGAGAGGGAGACACAGAATCTGAAGCAGGCTCCAGGCTCTGAGCTGTCAGCACAGAGTACGATGTGAAGCTCGAACTCAGGAACCACAAGATTATTACCTGAGCCGAAGTCAGATGCTTAACCAACTGAGCCACCCAGGTGCCCCTCTTCAGCCAATATTTTAATTGGATTGCTCATTTTTAGGGTGTTACATTTCATAAGTGCTTTATATACTTGGAGTTCTAACCCTTTCTTAGGTCATTTGCAAATATTTTATCCCATTCTGTATGTTGCCTTTTAGTTTTATTGATTGCTTCCTTCACTGTGCAGAAACTTTTAATTTTAATGAATTCCCAATACTTTATTTTTTTTGTTTCCCTTGCCTCAGAAGACATATCTAATATGAGGTTGCTACAGCCAATGACAAAGAGGGCACTGCCTGTGTTTTCCTCTAGGATTTTAATGGTTTCTTGTCTCGCATTTAGGTATTTAATGCATTTTTAATCTATTTTTGTGTATGGTGTAGGAAAGTGAAAAACAGTATCTAGGTTATTCAAAATGTTAAAAATGTAACTATCCTACAATCCGGCAATTTCACTACTGAGTTTTTATCCAAAGAATATAAAAATACTAATTCAAGGGGATACATGCACCCCAATGTTTACAGCAGCATTATATACAATAGCCACATTTTGGAAATAGCCCAAATGTCCATTGATTGATGAATGGATAAAGAAGATGTGGTGTGTGTGTGTATATGTATACACATGCAATAGAATATTACTTAAACATAAAAAAGAATGTACCCTTGCTATTTGCAATGACATGGGTGGAGCTATACAGTATTATGCTAAGCAAAATAAGTCATTCAGAGAAAGACAAATACATTATGATTTCACTCATAGGTAGAATTTAAGAAACAAACGAGTAAAGGGAGGGGGAAACAAGAGTTAGAGAGAAGCAAACCAAGAAACAGACCCTTAACTACAGACAACAAACTGATGGTTACCAGAGGGTAGGTATGTTGGGGGGCAGATGGGTCAAACAGGTGATGGGGATTAAGGAGTGCACTTGCAGTGAGCCCCAGGTGTTGTTTATAAGTGTTGAATCCCTAAATTGTGCACCTGAAACAAATATTAAACTATGTGTTAACTAACTGGAATTTAAATAAAATATTTTAAAACTACAACAATAAATATGAGGATGTGAAGTAACAGGAGCTCTCACCATTTCTGATTAGATTGCAAAATGATACAGGCACTTTGGAAGACAGTTTGACAGTTTCTTACAAAATTAAACATATTTTACCATAAGATCCTAGCAATCACATTCCTTGGTATTTACTCAAAGTAGTTGAAAACACATTCACACAAAAACGTGCACACAAATGTTTATAACATCTTTATTCCCAATTGCTAAAAATTGGTAGCAATCAAGTTGTCTTTCAATAGATGAATGAATAAACTTTAGGGCATTCAGACAATGAATTATTATCCAGCAGTAAAAAGAAATGAGCTATCAGCCACTGCTGCTGCTGCGAGAGGAGCATGTCTGCAACTCAAGTAAAAAAAGTTAAGATGGCCACCAAATGGTGCCCAGAGTGTGACCAACAGATTCCTGTTGCATGTAAATCATGTCTCTGTGGTTACATATTAGCAGAAAACTTTTAAATGCAAAAGACCCAGAAAAATCACCACCTTCTGCAGAAAACAAGCATGAAGCCAAGGTAAGGTGAAAAGAGAGAGTTAAGTGAGAGAAGATAAATTCTACAGTAAATAAAGGTTTAGAAAACAGAAAGAGGTCTCAAGTAACAGCCATTCAGATCATATCAGACGAGGAAGAGGAAGACCCAAAGTTGCACCTGCCAAAAACAAAACAAAAACACATAAGAAAAACAAAAAACAAAACTAAACAAAACAAAAAAGCATGAGGAAGAGAGAAACAGGAAAAGGTAATTGACATATATGCTAACCTCTCTGATGAAAAGACTTTTGTGTTTTCCATTGCTTTGGCAGAAATACATAGAAAATTATTAAAGACTTACTCTCTGGGGTGCCTGGATGGCTCAGTAGGTTAAGCGTCTGACTTCAGCTCAGGTCATGATCTTGCAGTTTCTGCGTCTGAGCTCTGCATTGGGCTCTGTACTGACAGCTCAGAGCCTGGAGCCTGCTTAAGATTCTGTGTCTCCCTCGCTCTCTGCCCCTCTTCCACTCGTGCTCTGTCTGTCTCTCTCAAAAATAAATAAAAATGTGTTTTTTAAAAAACGATTTACTCTCTGATATTGGTATGCAAAATGTGTTGAAACTTTCTTCAGGATTACATCAACAAATTTTCAAACAGTTGTGGATTCTCAGGAGAATTCTGATTGCATCAATAAGGGTCATTGCTTGTTTTATTTTCCCTGTCCTTTAGCTTGTGCCACACTTTGGGAGCAAAGCTGTAGGCTTGGACTGTTCTGGGATTTCCTTGTTTACCAAGGAATATTGTCAGTGTTTTGTGTTGGGATATAAGTGTATTTAGCAAAAACAAACAAACAAAAATAATGGATGGGTGTTAAAGGATAAAGGGGTAGAGGTGGGAGTGAAAGAATGAAAACTAGGGAAATAAAATGCTTGATGGTTATCGGGTTTGCCACCAGAGATGCAATATTTTAAGACCTTAGATAAAGAGAGTTTTAAAAATATATATTTCAGATTTTCAGCACTAACAAATTGCATATATACAGTTAATTTACTTTCAATAAATTTGCCATTGATATTTTATTGAATGGAGAATTAAGAATATAAACTGTAAATTTTTGTCTTTTTTAAAATATAATTTATGGTCAAGTTAGCTAACACAGTGTATACAGTGTGCTCTTGGCTTTGGGGGTAGATTCCTGTGATTCATCGCTTACATACAAAACCCAGTGCTCATCCCAACAAGTGCCCTCCTCAATGCCCATCACCCATTTTCCCCTCTCCCCCCATAACCTCAGTTTGTTCTCTGTATTTAAAAATCTCTTATGGTTTGCCTCCCTCTCTGTTTGAACTTATTTTTTCCCCTTCTCTTCCCCAATGGTCTTCTGTTAACTTTCTCAAGTTCCACATATGAGGTGGGAATGTAAATTTTTGTCTTAAATTGATTTTTCTTGGCCTTTATTTTTATGACTTAAGTTATGAGTTATATTTTGGGAGATACTTTCTAGACATTTGGGAAGTTTGGGTGCTATGTGAAGAAAAGCATTTAAGGATATATCATAATATCATATTTCATATATAAACATCTTGTTTTCTTGAATGTAATTTATTTACTGGCTAAAAAAAACCCTTTTCTGCTCTCAAGATGGTGCCTGTTAGCTTAAACATAAAATATATTTATTACTTACCAAATATAGCCACTTTTAAGCAGCAATGTTTTATCTGAATGGATGTTAATTTATACAACCTGATAATTATTTAAATTGTTACTTAACCTCATTCTGGAAAAAAAAAAAGCCTAAATATTGAAACTAATAAAAAAAAAAAGAAATGACCTATCAAACCATGAAAAGATATGGAACATCCTTAAAAAGCATGTAACTAAGTGAAAGAAACTAATCTGAAAAGGTTACATAGTGTATGATTCCAACTACAAGACATGTTGGAAAAGGCGAATCTATGGAGACAGTAAAAAGATAAGTAGTTACCAATGGTTAGGTTGTGTAGGGGCCAAGGGCAGGCCACCTCAATGTGCCACTTTGACATACGGATTATTTAAAATAAAAGTTACTTAACAGCCAGTGCAAGGACACTCAGACCCTCCCCTGTCCCACAAAAGCAGGAAATAAATCTCTCATATGAAAAGTACTCTGGCTGTACTAAGAAGTAAAAAGACATTCTTATTATCAGAGATAGTAACTCTAAAGCTGAGAAAGCTACAGGAACAAACTGTGTTCCTTTTTAACTAATCTAGTACCTCAGCCCAAATACTTGGAATGCCTTAGGGATTAAAGTTCCAAAACATCTGTTTCCTTTATCCTGTCAATTCCTCACAAGTTTATTGTCTCTTTGTCTAAAGAGTATAAGAACTACCTGCCTTGGTCATTTCTTTAGGTCTCAATTTCAATATTGCATCCCTTTGCACAAGTAACAAAACTTTCCATTTTTTTTTTTATTCCTGTTAACCTGTCTTATGTAAATTTAATTCAATTCAGTTGAAGGGTAGAGGAAGAATTTTTCCTTCCCTTCAGGTGAAAAGGGGAATGAATAAACAGAGTGCAGAAACTTTTGGGGGAGCTATTTTATATGATACTACAATGTAGGTACATGCCATACATTTGTCAAAACCCACAGTACGTACAATACCAAGAGTGAACCCTAATGTAAATTATCACTTTGGGTGTTAATGATGTGTCAATGTAGCTAGATCAATTGTAACAAATGAATCACTGTGGCTTGGAATGTTGGTGGGGGAGACTGTGCACATGGAGGAACAGGGAATATATGAGAATGCTCTACATTTTCTGCTTTATTTTGCTATAAACCTAAAATTGCCCTAAAATGTAAAATATATTTAAAAAAAAAAAAACAACTGAGACCTTTAGTTTCCATTCTGACTGAGGGGAAAGATTGGATTCTACAAATAAATATTATTCTTTTCAATAGGGACTCACTATTCAATTTATATACTGGATATTCAGATATTTTCAGTCCTCTTACCCATAGACCATTACCAGAAATAAATATAGATCACTTTGGTTTTGTGAAAAAGCTCAGCTCAGGATTGTTAAGGGCATGGTGGGGATTGAAGAAAGCACAGAAGTCTTATGATGCCATGTTTTTTGGTGAAGAAATGCAGTCTTTAATGATGTTAAGAAGATCTGCTTTGGAAGAAAACTAAAACAGATACTGAGAAATTACTGTATATATGGTCACTTTTCTATCAACCATTCAGGGCAAAAACAAAAAGCCTACAAGCAGGCAAAAATAAATTGATAGAAACAACAACAGTTACACAAATTATTTCAAACTGTGGTAGATATTAATAGTGTAAAAATACTGCAGATATATAAACATATGGGTGGTTCTTACCCACTTGATAACTCTGGCAACCAATAAGGGAAGTGACTGTTCTTCATGGCAGGAATCTGTTCCTAGTCTTTATGTCTCCATGCTTCTTTTGCTTTATGTATACTATACAACTTTAACTTTTCAGTTAGGAGAGACTGTTTAGGTGCTCTAAATCTGAGCAATAAGCTTAGAAGTATGGGAAAAGGTTGAGAAGAAATGGGAAAAAAAGATCTGCTTATCACACATTAATGATTCATTACCTAGTGAAAGCGTTCCTTGGTCTGGAATACTGGGTGTATAAACTGTCTGATTGTCATGATATGCAAAAGAAAGCATATATGTAAATTTTAAAGGAGAGACTCTAGGTTTTCATCAGATTTTCAAAGATATTAGGATTTGTGACACTTAATGTTTAAGAAATCATCTTCTGTGCAATAGCATAGGTTGCTGGGATCTCTAACAGACTGTTAAATAAAACAATTACATCAACATACCCAGAAATAGCATTTGGAACTCTGAAAGCAGCTCCCCAAGTGCCTAACTTACAATTTGAATGTAAATAACTTACTATGGTAAATCTGGTATAGGTGGTCTCTAAATAGCAGTTGTAGTCATCCCAACTCAGTATTAATTATCAGGACCAAATCTCCATACCCAGAGCTTGAACAATGATAGAGACAAGGAAGGGTGACATCTTTTTTTTTTTCCCCTGGGTGTCTATCACTATCCTACTACTCAATACTAGCCTCACATGTGAGATAAAGACAGCACAGCCAGTTATTTGTGAAATGTAATCTAAGAATCACTTGAAAGAATTTTACCCACAAATAAAAATTTTCTCTCTTGTTACTGCATCAGATTTCATAACTGGTGATTTGTACTCAACCTCTTCCAAAATCTATATATGTATTTTTAGTATTTCAGGGAATAAGCTATAACAGTTACTTTGTCTCTTTCTTGATATTTTGATACCTACCATTCTCAACTTATATGAGCCCTCTGCTCATTCACAGGTATCTTCCAGAATAATAAACTCACTATTGTCATAGTCACTATAGCAGAATGATCCCCCTATCAAATACACCCTGTATAGCTTATGATTTTGACAATATGCATGTACATCATCAATGAAGGGAGAGGCCCTCACGGCCCGTTATTATGATCTTTCCTAATTTACTAATTTTGCAAGCTCTCCACCTTAATTCATCTTTTCCAGACAAACAAATATATTCTTAATGAAAATTATCCCCTAATCAATGTTTTCTAAGTTGAGGTATACCTGGCTTTGCTATTAAAATCCACATATAGATAGATCTAACAACCTTCTAAACCTGTAAGATCCAAGAGTCCATAAATAGTAACAATATGTTGGTGCTTCTGACAGTGTAACACTAACATAACAATAACAATAGTTGAATTGATAGTTGGATAAACATAAGTAGAACAATGATAAAATACTTGTCACATTTATTTTGTACTTAACCTTCTCCAAATACTTGTTATTACTGATTATTATTTTTCATTGCAATATACCTCTCAGACATACATATGTGAGTTGCCAGTTTGAGAAGGAAGGAAAGAAAGAGAAAGAAAGAAAGAAAAAAGAGAAAGAAAGAAAGAAAGAAAGAAAGAAAGAAAGAAAAAGAAAATCAATTAAAAAAAAAAAAAAAAACTTTAGAAATCCTAATGACCCAGTGGCTTGTCTACAGTCACAATGGGGTTTAATGGTACAATCAAGCCTAGAAGTTAGGGATCCAAACTCAGCTTATGTTCTTTCAATAGATTCAAATGCTCCAACTGTCAAATTTAAATCACATTTTCTATTCTGTACTAAAATCCACAAAATTATTTTACGTAAAAACAAATCATATATTTTGGATACTAATGTTTCATTGGACATGTCATTTGCAAATATCTTCTCCCATTCAGTAGGTTGTCTTTTAGTTTTGTTGATTGTTTCCTTTCCTGTGCATAAGACTTTTATTTGATGTCGTCCCAATAGTTTATTTTTGCTTTAATTTCTGTTGCCTCAGAAAACATATCTATAAAAATGTTGCTAACAGGCATATGAAAAGATGCTCAACATCACTCATCTTGAAGGAAATACAAATCAAAACTACAATGAGATATCACCTCACACCAGTCAGAATGGCTGAAATCAACAACACAGAAAACAAGTATTAGCAAGGATGTAGAGAAAAAGAAAACCTCTTGCACTGTTCATGCAAATGCAAAATGGTGCAGCCACTCTGGAAAATAGTATGGGGGTTCCTCAAAACATTAAAAATTGAACAGTAATTACACTACTGGGTATTTACTCAAAAAATACAAAAACCCTCTGGCATTCTCAGTTTTAATAGTGCTAGACTGCTCTAGGTTTTTCCCTCTAAATTAACTGTGTGAAAAGGTCTCCAGTAAATCAAATTGTTATAATCATCTTTGGTTTTCTGTCCATATAACAGAAACTGTTTTTTTTTTTAAAAATAATTTCGTAACTTACCACTAATCAAATACCAAATTCAAGCTAGGATACCAATAAGGTATTGAGGTCTGGTATCTATAATTCATAGCCTGCTTATTTAAAATTACTTTCTTTTATAATTATTGTTTTAAGAATATGCCAATATCACCAAACAAAAGTTAACTAAGAGTGGCAACCTGAAAGTTTTTGGGCATTAGGCCAGTTTTATAGGAAAAAATGAGAACTGGAATATTAAAGTCATTATTTTGTCAATAATAAAAATATTTGCTAAGTACCTACTCTTTGCAAGGTATTGTGCTGAGTGTTGTCAGAGATACAAAGATAAGTAAAATATTACACTTTGCCTTTAAACTATTTTCAATTTGATAGCGAAAAGATGAAACACACACACACACACACACACACACACACACACA
>NC_064817.1:66681174-66725595 GCF_023721935.1 Panthera uncia | reverse complement strand
TTTTTTTTTTTTTTTTTCCTTCCCCTCCCCCATGGGTTTCTGTTATGTTTCTCAGGATCCACATAAGAGTGAAACCATATGGTATCTGTCTTTCTCTGTATGGCTTATTTCACTTAGCATCACACTCTCCAGTTCCATCCATGTTGCTACAAAAGGCCATATTTCATTTTTTCTCATTGCCACGTAGTATTCCATTGTGTATATAAACCACAATTTCTTTATCCATTCATCAGTTGATGGACATTTAGGCTCTTTCCATAATTTGGCTATTGTTGAGAGTGCCGCTATAAACATTGGGGTACAGGTGCCCCTATGCATCAGTACTCCTGTATCCCTTGGATAAATTCCTAGCAGTGCTATTGCTGGGTCATAGGGTAGGTCTATTTTTAATTTTCTGAGGAACCTCCACACTGCTTTCCAGAGCGGCTGCACCAATTTGCATTCCCACCAACAGTGCAAGAGGGTTCCTGTTTCTCCACATCCTCTCCAGCATCTATAGTCTCCTGATTTCTTCATTTTGGCCACTCTGACTGGCGTGAGGTGATATCTGAGTGTGGTTTTGATTTGTATTTCCCTGATAAGGAGCGACGTTGAACATCTTTTCATGAGGCACAAAATGCTTTGAAAAGCAAAGGAAATATTATGGAATCACAGGGGAAAAAAGACATTTCTTCTTGAATTAGTACTATTTTCAGTAGTTTGCAAATGCTACTGAAAATAATGCTGCCTTTGCAAATGCAAAGGCCTGAAGTTTAAAAGCAATTACTCAGAAAAAAATAACAATGCAGCTAAGAAAACTTGGAATTTCCTTCCAAAGGCAGGAACCAATACTTTATTCCCTAAGTTAGTGAGGGTGATGAAAGAATATTTAAGTTTCCTGATGTTAAAAATGATAAAAGTTAGGATTAAAGCATGATTCAAGAAAACTTGGAGTTTATTTTTCATTTGAAATTCCTCTGCATTAAAATAATTTTATTCACATAATTGAAATTACTTTATAATAAATTTTCACATATATCATGCTATAAATCTGTATGAATTCAATGTATTGGGAGGGAAATCTTACTGCACTGAATTTTATGGATGGGGAAATAAAACTTTAAAAAGATACTATAATTCTGTAATGATAATATATTATTTTCATCTATGTAGTGTCTAATCCATTATACTTAACACAACAGAATATGCTAAACCAGCTATACATAAAGAAAACACTGCAATAGAGCAAAGCTTCATAGTATCATCTTTAGAAGAGTTTCTGTAATTAAAAGTGGTAAACATCGCCAATCTTTCCTAAAGTGCTCCTTAGCATGATGCTAATAAAGACAGCTGGTAATAAAGAACACTTTGGATCTTTCCTACCTCTTAAATCATTGGATATATTATTATTTTAGTAACTATTAATGCAAACAGTAAGTGATAGAAGCAGGCATAGCCTTTGCTCTCAAATGTAAACTATATATTAAATGTAATAAATTATAATTAATAATAAAATTATTTAAATTAATTGCATTTTACTCTTCCTTTCATTGCATCTATTCCTTTATACAATCCATCCTCTTCGGTCAGCAATGGCTCATTCCAATAGAAGAATGTAAATCATATCTTTTAAGTAGTGTGTTTTACTGTTTATCTAATGTCATTATTTTAGAATATTTGGTTGCTTCTAATATTCACATATAACCACATTAATATGTTAAGTAAAAATAATACATTAATTCCAATATTCATACAAAAAAGATATTAATCAAGGCAAGGAAATTATTCTTGGGATGTGTTTATTAAAACAATGTTAAGAACTTAAAATTACAGATTTAAGGTTCAAGTGTTTAATATTGAAGCATTTTCTGTAAGAGACTGCAAAATAATATGTGAAATCTTGTCAGCTGAGCCTGCAAAAGATGAGAAGTGATGTGCAGAGTTAAACATCTTACCTTCTATCCACACACGAACTTCAGTAGGAGAGGATTTATAAAATATAAACATTTTATATAGATTCAGTAGGATCTTGTTGAAAAAGATTAAATGATTGTGCCATGTCTCAGGATTGATAAATAGAGCAAATCCTCTGGTGGTTAATATTTAAGGCTTAGATAATCCAAGTAGCTAAGAATGAAATAACAGAACTTAATCAGGTTCAGGCATTATCTGTTCATACAAACTACATTATATTAGCATATGCTGTCAGGTGTGGAGTTTGGGATAAAATAATCCACCATCAATTAACTAATTAGTATGTATTGCACACCTCTTTAGTAAAATACAAAAACTCAAATATAAATCCGAATGAAATACTGATACATGATACAATGTGGATGAACATTGAAGACATTATGCTAAGTGAGAGAAGCCAGATACATAAGGTTGCATATTGTCTGATTCCACTTAGTTGAAAAATTCAGTATAGGTAAATACATAGACACGGAAAGATTAGTGGTTGCTAGAAGCCGGAGAGAGATAGGGAAGAGAAACTGTTTAATGTGTACAAGGCTCTTTTTTGGGGTGATGAAAATGTTTTGGAACTAGATAAAAGTGATGGTTGTACAACATAGTGAATATATTAAATACCTCTGAATTGCACACTTTAAAACTGTTAATTTTGTTATGTAAATTTTACCTCAATGAGATAAAATTGAAAAGGCCAAAAAATAAAAACCAAATATAAACCTGATACAACTTCTGTCAAACAAAAATTGTGAATCTATTAAGAAATATAAAAAGCACATGAACGGCATTAAGACAAGTACTATACAGAATAAGTGCTAAGGAGTTTATGTTTAACTGCAAGGAAAAGAGATAGCTTCACGCAGCAGGTGGCATCTGAGTTAAGCCAAACTAGACAGAAAAGAACCTCGAGAGAAAAATAATAATACCTTCCCTGCCTACATCAGGAGTGTCTTGTGAGACCTATGGAAAGAAAAACAAATGGGAAGGAGAACACTTTCTAAAATATAAAACATTCATTATGGAAATGTGAATCATTATTAGTCCTGGTAGTTTTGAAACTCCAATTTGTTGCAGCTTTCAGTTTTCCTTACCTATATTACTCAGCTTTTGAAACCAAGATACAAAGGACATAGTAATGACAATTTTAAAAGTAATATTGTGTAATTGTGATAATTCTGGAAAAATCAATTGTTCTCCCCTTCCATTTTACCATCTTTAAATTTTATGACCTTGTATATAGAAATGCTTTGCAAATGTAAATCATTGATGTTCACATTAAACAAATGGTCTACAATCACAGCTAAGTCCACTTCTGAAAAAAACTTGAATATGGGTAGCACTTTCCCAGACAAAAGAAGTAGGACCATATTAGACGAGTGGGCTGCCATGTTTTATCATCCTCTTCACTCAGCCAATTAACTCAGGCCCTGCCTTTCATAGCACTTCTTGAACTACTACAGCATATTTGTGTTTACTTTTATCTTGCCCCTCAAGAAAATTGGATTTTAATCTGAATATCTTTTAAACTGAAGAAATGACAAGGGGCAGACAAACTTTCTAAAGCAGCACTGTCCAACATAACTTCCTGCAATGTTGGAATATTCTACATCTGCACTATTCAATATAGTAGCTACTGACCACATATGGCATGTAAAATGTGGCTAGTGAGACTTAGGAACACATTTCCTAATTTTATTTAATTTTAATTGATTGAAATTTAAATAGCCACATGTGGTTACCTGGTAGTTTTGAAACTCCAATTTGTTACAGTTCTAGAACTTCCAATCAAGCATTAGGGTTATATACTTGGTGGACAAGCTCAGACTGAAAATGAGAGCTGCTAGGGGAATAGGAAGATCTGAAAGAATCCTGATGCTTACAGTCAGATTATCTGTAGTCTTAAAATTCATGATGAAATTGGCAACACGAGCAAGTTGCTGATCATTCTCTGATTTCACCTTCACCTGAGGTGTGAGGGTAGGAGAGGCTGTACACAGTGTGGGTGGTGGATAAAGGAAAGAAGATTTGGGTAGCCTCCAGCGGTGAAGTGAATCTCCAATAGGTTTCAGTTATTCTAAAAAAATAAAAATAAAAGTTAATAGAAATACATAGTGAAGTTCTTACATTCAGCAGAGACTTGGTTAAACAGGCAAAAGTTGCATTTCCTTCAAGCATATTCAACAAATGGGTAATGATGCACTTACTATGTGTCAGGCAGAGGAAATTTCATTGATTAAAAGATGTGGTTGTGTTTTATATAATTGTACAACATCACTTAAAGTCCTCTAATTTTGAGGAAAGGGGGTTTTGGTGTGCAGTGGTTTCTCTATTCTTTTGTTTTTTGTGTTTTTTTTTTTGTTTGTTTGTTTGTTTGCTTTTTGGTTTTTTGTGTTTTTTTTGTTTTTTTTTTTTTGTTTTTGCTATTTAACATTTACATTATTTCTTGAATCTACCTAAATGACTTTTTTTTTCTCTCTTTTTGTTTGTTTGGTCTTTCCAACTTGCATTGCTTTCTTAATTTAAATTCAGTTCAGAGGACTAGTGCCTATTTTCTCTTCTTATAATTACCTATAGATGTTTATGCAAAATATTGACCAAGGTGTTTCATCTCGGGTTTAAAAACTCTCAGCTAAAAAACTTTTATTTTTTGCTTAAAAACAAAAAAAGGGAGGGAAAGGAAAGGAGGTAAACAAAACTTGTAAAACAAACACTAAAAATAAGTAAAAGTTAATGAGATAAGATAGTGGAAAAATTCCCTCCTCAACACTTCAGTGTCTATTTTTATAAATGTTGACTAGCTTTAAATTTTTTTTTTCAATTACATTCCTTTATGTTGAAAGGTTTGGGTCTATAGGACTATGTAGGGGGATAACTAGACGCTAAATGTCCCCTAAGTGTTAGCATTTTAATTAAGCCTAATGTATTTCAAAGGCACAACCACAGAAGTCCTATTATCCATATCACAGACAATAAAGTAATAAGATTCAAAACAAACAATTCTAAATTATATCATCAGCCATTCTGAGCATGGTGAATTTCTTTTTCCATAACAGAATAATATAAATAATGCTGAGATGGATTATTATATTATTACTATAAAGGGAGAATCATCGACTCAGGGGATTTTAAAACATAGAGGTGATATCTAACCAAAAGGTTGGAATTCGACAGTTGGAATAGCTTTCACAGAAGTGGTACAGAGCTTGATGAGGCAGCAGCGTAAGCTTGCCAACAGGTAAAATTATTTGGGAAGTTTTCCTCATGTTTAGTTGAGGTCAACCTTTTCTGAACTCTTGTTCTTACTCCTATTTTTGTCCTAGTTCTGCCTCATGCTGTTCCTGGGAAGGAGTCTCTGAAGATTTTCACGAGCATCAACCAATCTGCCAACTCTCAGTGAGCTGTCAGTTGGCCAATCTAACCCTCCCGCACACCCTTTTTCCATCTTGGTTTTTCATAAGACAGTTTTCCAGCCCTGTCCCCACCCAAAGGTTGGCCACTAGTCTATCAGGACCTCCATCTACAATGTGAGGCTCAGAGCTGAGGTTGAAGGCCAAGGCGGCCTTACCACATGAGCCTGGGGGTGGGGTCAGGGGCTGCGTGGTCACCCTCACACTAAACCCGCCCCTCCTCCCTGTTAGTTACTGTAAGCCACCTCCCATCGAGAGGTACCTTCATTCCTGTCAGACCGTGTCGCCAGTTAGGGCTTTTGAAGGGAGGCTCTTCAGAAAAGGAAACACCTCCCTCTACAGCCCCAAGCAAGGGCTACAGTAAGCAGTCTTGTTACTTGCCTTTTTCCCTACCCTCTCAGCTTGAGGCCGCGGGGAGAGGATCCCCACAGCTACCAACCGGCAGCTGGGTCTGGAAAAGGGAGTTCTCAACTGCCCCGCACTGCGCATGCGTTGCCCCTAGAGCCTGGTGCATTTCCGGGAGTTTCTATGACGTAGCTCTTGGCCTACAATGTGCAGGGAGGGGCCTGTTGACAGGGAGTTTGTCTTCACCCTTCACTGCCCATAATAGCCGTTGAAAGTTTGTTTCCCTTACGATACTGTCCAAATATATGTTGGCTACTGTAAGGATTCGCATGAGAAGATTACACACACACACACACACACACACACACACACACACAATCAGAGTGAATATGAGTTCGAGGAAAGAAGAAAACTAACCTGGAAGCAACAAGTGGTCACAGATTTCTCAATAAAAAACGTTTGCTGAAATGCTGAGACAAGTGAAGTCAAGCACCTCTCTGGCATTTATGGGAGATCCACCTTTTTTTCCCCTTTTTCTCTTAAGATTTTATTTTTTTTAAGTTATCTGTACACCCAAGTATAATCCCAAGGTCAAGAGTTGCATGCTCCACCAACTAAGCCAGCCACGTGGTTCTTTCAGTCTTTTTATTTATTTTTGAGAGAGAGAGAGACACACACACAGCATGAGCAGGGAAGGGGCAGAGAAACAGGTAGACAAAGAATCCAAAGCAGGCTCCATGCTCTGAGCTCTCAGCACAGAGCCCACTAGGGGCCTAAACCCATGAACCACAAGATCATGACCTGAGCCGAAGTCGGGCACCCAGCTGACAGAGCCATCCAGGTGCCCCATCTTTTCTTAATGTAACTTTATGGACCCTAAAACTGAGGTCCACAGTTGGGGGTGAGGAAAGGCTAGAATTAGGGTCTCCAGTAGTCTTACACTCTTAGGATTACTGAAAGTAGATCCTATTTTGATGTGCTATTGGATTTACATTATGCCAGTTTAAAAGGGGACCCGCAGTAGTACTTAGTGTTCAAAATGAAATTTAAAAGAATAGCTTGTTTCGTTTGAACACAATCACCAGAACACTGCATCCCTTGACTTTTTGAGTTTGTGAGCCCCATTTTAAACAAAGCTGAAATAGTTCTTTCATGTTATTTTAGTCCTTCTCAATATCATATTTGAATATTCCTTTTCCTGCACCAGTTGTTCTTGAAGCTGTGATCCCATAAATGTGTTTAAAGCACTTTTATGTTTATGTTTAAAGTGCTTTATCAAAGCCAATGTCTAAAAGCAGTAATGAACAAAATTAAAATTTCTATTTAATAGTTATATTAACTGGAAAACATTTCCCAGGGCAGTCCATATAACCAAGTATAACAAACACTGAATGTAGCTAGCATTAATCTGAAATATAACCTTATCTAATCCCCTCATTTACAGATAAGAATACTGAGGCCCCGATAGAAGAGACATGTTTTAAGTTATATAATAATTTAGTGGCAGTTAGAAAAAGAGCCCAGGTATCTGAACATCAGTGATCCTTCCACCAAACCCCATATACAGCAGAATTAAATGGCATCTCAAGCAAATGGAGAAAGTTTTGGGAAGAAGTCACACAAAGGGTTTCTGTCTCCCAGGATGTAGACACAGGAAGGGGTGAAAAACCAAACCAAACAACCAAAAAGCACCCAAACACTGATGATAAGTGAGGAAAGCAGGGGATGATGAGTGGAAGAGCTAGAAGCAATATAGAAAACTATGAGTTTTTTTTTTTTTTTTTAAGTGGGAACATCCATGAATCACTTCTGGCCAAATAAAATTGTTAGAATAAGTTAGCAAACAGGGTGAAATATTTTGGCTCACATCCACTTTTACAAACAGATGTTTGCCACCTTAATCAGTTGTCCCAAAGTAGCTTCTCTCCTGTTTGCTCAGCCACTGAATCTTATGCATACCTCATATTATACTGCACAAATTTAAGTAATTATGATTATGGCTATAATTAATGTAACTTCTGGATTCCTGCAGCCAAAAACTATCTTTTTGGCAGTTGAGTGTGTCATTCAAAAGTGTCTGTATTACAGAAGGTAGATTAGCACTGGCATATTCAAATTGTGGAAATGTTACTTTTTGTTATTTAACTAATAGAATATGTCTCTTTGGAGTTTAAGCAGAACACTATTTGCTGTTATTCTCGAGGATTTCAACTTCATGAAAGTTAATCTTATAAACTAGTCTGTGCTAATTTGTTAATAATTGTTGCTAATATCCATTGTAAAATATTTGTAATTTAGCAGATTTGTGTACTGAATTGCAATCAGGGAAACCTGGCAAGGTTTAATTATCCCTCAATTTCCTTTCTGTTTGTCCCTTAAAACTACATATATGTGATATGTTTAATATATGTAATATATTAAAATGTTCACAATGGCTAAAATTAATAACACAAGAAACAACATGCGTATGTGTAGAAAGGGGACCCCTCTTACACTTTTGGATAGAATACAAACTGAGGCAGCTACTCTAGAATATGGAGGTTCCTCTAAAAGTTAAAAATAGAACTATCCTATGATCCAGCAGTTGCAGTACTGGGTATTTACCCAAAGGATACAAAAATACTAATTCAAAGCTATACCTGCGCCACAATGTTTATAGCAGCATTATATACAATAGCCAAATTATAGAAACAGCCTAAGTGTCCATCAACTGATTAATGAATAAAGAAGGTATGGTGTATATATATATATATATATGAATATTACTTGGCCTTAAAAAAGAATGAAAACTTGCCATTTGCAATGATGTGGATGATGCTAGAGAGTATTATGCTATGCAAAATCAGTCAGAGAAAGACAAATACCATATGATTTCACTCACATGTGGAATTCAAGAAACAAACAAATGAGCATGGGGGGGAGATAGAGTCAAACCAAGAAACTGTGTCTTTATTAAAAAAAAAGTTTATTTTTTATTTATTTTGAGAGAGAGTGAGTGAGCATGAGCAGGGCAGAGGGAGAGAGAATCCCAAGCAGGCTCCACACTGTCAGTGTAGAGCCTGACACAGGGCTCAATCTCACAAACTGTGAGATAATGGCCTGAGCCAAAATCAAGAGTTAGACACTTAACCAGCTGAGCCACCCAGGCACCCCCAGACTCTTAACTACAGAGAAAAACTGGTAGTTACCAGAGGGGATGTGAGTGGGGGAATGAGTTAAATAGGTGATAGGCATTAAGGGGTGCACTTGTGATGATGAACACCAGGTGTATGTAAATGTTGAGTCACCAAATTGTATACTCGAAAGTATTATTACATTGTATTTTAACTAACTGAAATTTAAATTAAAAATTTTTAAAGTTCATATATTTACAAATACTTATAAATATAAATATTTAAAATATGTATAATAAAAACCTAATAATGAAAAATACAGTAGTAGGGCTTATGAATATCATGTCCAGATTTCAAAGAGCTTTCCCCATCTATTTTCTCATTTCCTTCCAGTGATGATATACCATTAGCCAGAAAACAAGACTAAATTCTTATGAATACATAGCCACTGCTACATTTTGTCAACAGAGATAATTAAATTTGTGGCTTGATAATAGCTATTAATTAAAATGTAATAAAGTCAATAACTCATTTTGATGAATATTACAACTACAACATATTTGGTGAGTTTCATATTACTCCTGAGAAGTATTTGCAAAGAACCTCTGGCACAATTTCCATAATAATAACCATACCAAACATTAGTGTAAAAAGTACAGCTTCCCAAGATTTTCAAAAATGTTATGGATTTGCTATTTTCATATATTATCTCATAAACAGAATATTTTGCTTTTTTTGTCTCTTCTACTTCAAGTGCAAAATTCTGCCAAATATCAAGACAGGGTTAAAATGCTATTAGCAAATTTCCTTATTTTATTAAGATATAAATGAAAACATGAATCCAATTTAACTGTGTAATCACACTTGATTCATATTTCCCATTTCTTTCTTTTTATTTGTAAAGCTCAAGTACTTCAGACAAGATAGACATCTGATTGTTTTAAGCAGGAAAGTTTCCATTAATATATATATACATATATATTATATATATATAATATATATACATTACATATGTAATGTAATATGTATATGTAATATATATACATATACATATAATGTAATGTGTATATGTAATATATATACATATATACATATATATGTATATATGTATATATATTATATATATAATATATATATGTATATATTATATACATATATATATTAATATATATGTATATACATTATATATAAATATATTATATATATATATGTTATAAAGTCCTGTTTCCCAAAAATTTAACCCTGAAGTTTAGCATTTACAATAAAATTCAGTTCTCCAGATTAAAAACTCACAAACATCCTTCTGAGATACTAATTGATCCTTTAACTCCTAAAATATCTATTCTTCATCTTTCATTAGCTGATATAAGTAGTAGCAACAAAAGCACTTGATGTATTTCTTTCCTATTTTCTTCACTGAAGCCCCCATATAAGTCAGGCACAGTTGTTTACAGGGATTTGATTATAAATATAAGAAAGAATGACTCAACTATGAATAAGCAGCAGGTTGTCACATTCAGAATGGAATTTAAACAACACTGACACTTAGGGGCGCCTGGGTAGCTCAGTCAGTTAAGTGACCGACTTCGGCTCAGGTCATGATCTCACGGTCCATGAGTTCGAGCCCCGCGTCGGGCTCTGTGCTGACAGCTCAGAGCCTGGAACCTGTTTCAGATTCTGTGTCTCCCTCTCTCTGACCCTCCCCTGTTCATGCTCTGTCTCTCCCTGTCTCAAAAATAAATAAATGTTAAAAAAATTTAAAAACAACACTGACATCTCCTGCATTTGTCTTATGTCATGTGAAGCATCTTTACATATATTATCTTACCTGAGCCCCGCAGAAAATTTTTGAAAATGACAGCAAGGAGAGACTATTTTATATATCAGAAGATGAGAAAACTGAAGCTCGGGGGTTTAAAAAATTTACCAGCTGGGGGCGCCAGGGTGGCTCAGTAAGTTGAGCGTCTGACTTTGTCTCAGGTCATGATTTTGAGTTCATGAGTTTGAGCCTTGCATTGGGCCCTGTGCTGATAGTTCGGGGCTTGCTTCTGATTCTGTGTCTCCCTCTCTCTCTGCCCCTTCCCCATTCTTGCTCTGTCTCTCTCACTCTAAAAATAAACAAATCTTTTTTTTTTTTTTAATTTACCAAGTGCAACACTACTGGCAAGTAGAAGGGCTGATAATTGAACTTAGACTGCAAAACTTATGTCTTAGTTTTCTTTCTACTATCGCTAAAACGGAAATATCAGTGATTTTTAATGTTTTGCACATTTTGTTGCCAATTATTTCATTTTTACCTTCATAGATTAATGTACAATTAATTGCATATTACAAGCAAAGGTTTGGTTTTCTAGATGATACACTATTATGACTCCAACCCTAACTCTCTAGAAATTCCTTCTCTGTCACCCATATATGTGCAAATTATGGAAAGTTCTGTAGGTATGTATATGTGTATGTGAATTCACAGAACTACCCATAATTAAAAATAAAACTGTTAACAAAAGCATGGCTGAGTCATATTTGAGTGTAATAGAAGCCAAAGAAGGGAAAAGATTCAAAGAAATGGTGTTCACTCTTTATTTTTTAAATTTTTTTAATTTTTATTTTATGATTATGAAATTTATTGTCAAATTGGTTTCCATACAACATCCAGTGCCCATCCCAACAGGTGCCCTCCTCAATACCCATCACCAACCCACCCCTCCCTCCCACCGCCCATAAAGCCTCAGTTTGTTCTCAGTTTTTAGGAGTACCTTATGTTTTGGCTCCCTCCCTCTCTAACCATTTTTTCCTTCCACTCCCCCATGGTCGTCTGTTAAGTTTCTCAGGATCCACATAGGAGTGAAAACATATGGAATCTGTCTTTCTCTGTATGACTTATTTCACTTAGCATAACACTCTCCAGTTCCATCCATGTTGCTACAAAAGGCCATATTTCATTCTTTCTCATTGCCACGTAGTACTCCATTGTATATACAAACCACAATTTCTTTATCCATTCGTCAGTTGATGCACATTTAGGCTCTTTCCATAATTTAGCTATTGTTGAGAGTGCTGCCATAAACATTGGGGTACAAGTGCCACTATGCATCAGTACTCCTGTATCCCTTAGGTAAATTCCTAGCAGCACTACTGCTGGGTCATAGGGTAGGTCTACTTTTAATTCTTTGAGGAACCTCCACACTGTTTACCAGAGTGGTTGCACCAGTTTGCATTCCCACCAACAGCGCAAGAGGGTTCCCGTTTCTCCATATCCCCTCCAGCATCTATAGTCTCCTGATTTGTTCGTTTTAGCCACTCTGACTGGCGTGAGGTGATATCTGAGTGTGGTTTTGATTTATTTTTCCCTGATGAGGAGCAATGTTGACCATCTTTTCATGTGCCTGTTGGCCATCCGGATGTCTTCTTTAGAGAAGTGTCTATTCATGTATTCTGTCCATTTCTTCACTGGATTATTTGTTGTTCGGGTGTGGAGTTTGGTGAGCTCTTTATAGATTTTGGATACTAGCCCTTTGTCCGATATGTCATTTGCAAATATCTTTTCCCATTCCCATGTCTTTTAGTTTTGTTGATTATTTCCTTTGCTGTGCAGAAGCTTTTTATCTTCATGAGGTCCCAATAGTTCATTTTTGCTTTTAATTCCCTTGCTTTTGGGTATGTGTCAGGTAAGAAATTGCAGCGGCTGAGGTCACAGAGGTTTTTTTCCTGCTTCCTTCCCAAAGGTTTTGATGGTTTCCTGTCTCACATTCAGGTCCTTCATCCATTTTGAGTTTATTTTTGTGAATGGTGTGAGAAAGTGGTCTAGTTTCATCCTTCTTCATGTTGCTGCCCACTTCTCCCAGCACCATTTGTTAAAGAGACTGTCTATTTCCCATTGGATATTCTTACCTGCTTTGTCAAAGATTAGTTGGCCATACTTTTGTGGGTCTAATTCTGGGGTTTCTAATCTATTGCAGTGGTCTCTGTGTCTGCTTTTGTGCCAGTACCATGCTGTCTTGATGATTACAGTTTTGAAGCAGAGGCTAAAGTCTGGGATTGTGATGCCTCCGGCTTTAGTCTTTTTCTTCAAAATTACTTTCCTATTCGGGGCCTTTTGTGGTTCCGTACAAATTTTAGGATTGCTTGTTCTAGCTTTGAGAAGAATGCTGGTGCAATTTTGATTGGGATTACATTGAATGTATAGATAGCTTTGGGTAGTATTGACATTTTGACAATATTTATTCTTCCAATCCATGAGCACGGAATGTTTTTCCATTTCTTTATATCGTCTTCAATTTCCTTCATAAGCTTTCTATAGTTTTCATGATACAGATCTTTTACATATTTGGTCAGGTTTATTCCTAGGTATTGTATGCTTCTTGGTGCAATTGTGAATGGGATCGGTTTCTTTCTTTGTCTTTCTGTTGCTTCATTTTAGTGTATAAGAATGCAACTGATTTCTGTACATTGATTTTGTATCCTGCGACTTTGCTGAATTCATGTATCAATTTAAGCAGACTTTTGGTGGAGTCTATCGGGTTTTCTGTGTATAATATCATGTCATTGCGAAAAGTGAAAGCTTAACATTATCTTTGCCAATTTTAATGCCTTTAGTTTCCTTTTGTTGTCTGATTCCTGATGCCAGAACTTCCAACTCTGTGTTAAACAACAGCGGTGAGAGTGGACATCCCTGTCACGTTCCTGATCTCAGGGAGAAAGCTCTCAGTTTTTCCCCATTGAGGATGATATTAGCTTGGGCTTTTCATAAATGGCTTTTATGATCTTTAAGTATGTTCCTTCTATCCCAGCTTTCTTGACGGTTTTATTAAGAAAGGATGCTGAATTTTGTCAAAGGCCTTTTCTGCATCGATTGACAGGATCATATGGTTCTTATCTTTTCTTTTATTAATGTGATGTATCACATTGATTGATTTGTGAATGTTGAACCAGCCCTGCAGCCCAGGGATGAATCCTACTTGATCATGGGGAATAATTCTTTTTATATGCTGTTGAATTCGATTTGCTAGTATCTTATAGGGAATTTTTGCATCCATATTCATCAGGGATATCCGCCTGTAGTTCTCTTTTTTTTACTGGGACTCTGGT
Source organism: Panthera uncia (assembly GCF_023721935.1). Lineage (NCBI taxonomy): Eukaryota > Metazoa > Chordata > Mammalia > Carnivora > Felidae > Panthera > Panthera uncia. The sequence goes on along the minus strand of NC_064817.1, from coordinate 66,711,695 downwards.
TTAGGAATCAAAGGAATGCTGGCTTCATAGAATGAGTCTGGAAGTTTTCCTTCCCTTTCTATTTTTTGGAACAGCTTGTGAAGGATAGGTATTATCTCTGCTTTAAATGTCTGGTAGCATTCCCCTGGGAAGCCTTCTGGTCCCAGACTCTTATTTGTTGGGAGATTTTTGATGACTGATTCAATTTCTTCGCTGGTTATGAGTCTGTTCATGATTTCTATATCTTCCTGTTTGAGTTTTGGAAGTGTGTGGGTGCTTAGGAATTGGTCCATTTCTTCCAGGTTGTCTAGTTTGTTGGCATATAATTTTTCATAGTATTCCCTGATAATTGCTTGCATTTCTGAGGGATTGGTTGTAATAATTCCATTTTCATTCATAATTTTATGTATTTGGGTCATCTCCCTTTTCTTCTTGAGAAGCCTGTCTAGAGGTTTATCAATTCTGTTTATGTTTTCAAAAAACCAACTCTTGGTTTCGTTGATCTGCTCTACAGTTTTTTTTAGATTGTATACTGTTTATTTCTGCTCTGATCTTTATTTTTTCTCTTCTTCTGCTGGGTTTGGGGTGTCTTTGCTGTTCTGCTTCTAGTTCCTTTAAGTGTGCTGTTAGATTTTGTATTTGGGATTTTTCTTGTTTCTTGAGATAGGCCTGGATTGCAATGTATTTTCTTCTCAGGACTGCCTTCGCTACATCCCAAAGCGTTTGGATTGTTGTATTTTCATTTTCATTTGCTTCCATGTATTTTTTAATTTCTTCTCTAATTGCCTGGTTGACCCATTCATTCTTTAGTAGGGTGTTCTTTAACCTCCATGCCTTTGGAGGTTTTCCAGACTTTTTCTTGTGGTAGATTTCAAGCTTCATCGCATTGTGGTCTGAAAGTATGCATGGTATGATCTCAATTCTTGTACAATTATAAAGGGTTGTTTTGTGACCCAGTATGTGATCTATCTTGGAGAATGTTCCATGTGCATTCAAGAAGAAATATATTCTGTTGCCTTTGGATGCAGAGTTCTAAATATATCTGTCAAGTCCATCTGATCCAGTGTATCATTCAGGGCCCTTGTTTCTTTATTGATCCTGTGTCTAGATAATCTATCCAATGTTGTACATCGAGTATTAAAATCCCCTGCAGTTATCACATTCTTATCAATAAGGTTGCTGATGTTTGTGATGAATTGTTTTGTATATTTGAGGGCTCCCATATTTGACACATAGACATTTATAATTGTTAGCTCTTCCTGATGGATAGACCCTGTAATTATTATATAATGCCCTTCTTCATCTTTTGTTATAGCCTTTATTTTAGAGTCTAGTTTGTCTGATATAAGTATGGCTACTCCAGCTTTCCTTTGACTTCCAGTAGCATGATAGATAGTTCTCCATCCCCTCACTTTCAATCTGAAGGTGTCCTAGGTCTAAAATGAGTTTCTTGTAGACCACAAATAGATCTTTTTTTTTTTATCCATTCTGATACCCTATGTCTTTTGGTTGGAGCATTTAGTCCATTTACATTCAGTGTTATGATAGAAAAATATGGGTTTAGAGCCATTGTGATGTCTGTAGGTTTCATGCTTGCAGTGATGTCTCTGGTACTTTGTCTCACAGGATCCCCCTTAGGATCTCTTGTAGGGCTGGTTTAGTGGTGATGAATTCCTTCAGTTTTTGTTTGTTTGGGAAGACCTTTCTCTCTCCTTCTTTCTAAATGACAGACTTGCTGGATAAAGGATTCTCAACTGCATTTTTTCCTGTTCATCACATTGAGGATTTCCTGCCATTCCTTTCTGGCCTGCCAAGTTTCAGTAGACAGATCCGTCGCAATTCTTATCAGTCTCCCTTATATGTTGGAGCATGTTTATCCCTAGCTGCTTTCAGAATTTTCTCTACATCCTTGTATTTTGCCCGTTTCACTAATATGTTGTGCAGAAGATCGATTCAACTTACGTCTGAAGGGAGTTCTCTGTGCCTCTTGGATTTCAATGCCTTTTTCCTTCCCCAGATCAGGGAAGTTTTAAGCTCTGATTTCTTCAAGTACACCTTCAGCACCTTTCCCTCTCTCTTCCTCCTCTGGAATCCCAATTATGCGTATATTATTTCGTTTAATTATGTCATTTAGTTCTCTAAATCTCCCCTCACACTCCTGGATTTTTTTATCTCTCTTTTTCTCAGCTTCTTCTTTTTCCATAATTTTATCTTCTAATTCACCTATTCTCTCCTCTGCCTCTTCAATCCGAGCTGTGGTTGCCTCCATTTTATTTTACAGCTCATGTATAGAATTTTTTAGCTCCTCCTGACTGTTTCTTAGTCCTTTGATCTCTGTAGTAATAGATTCTCTGCTGTCCTCTGTACTTTTTTCAAGCCCAGAGATTAATTTTATGACCATTATTTTAAATTCATTTTCTGCTATATTGCTTCAATCTTTTTTGATCAGTTCGTTAGCTGTCGCTACTTCCTAGAGTTTCTTTTGAGGAGAATTCTTCCGTTTCATCATTTTGGATAGTCCCTGGAGTGGCAGGGAACTGCAGGGCTCTTCCCCTGTGCTGTCTGGAGTAACTTGTGTTGGTAGGTGGGGCCGCAGTCAGACTTGATTTCTGCCCCCAGCCCACAGCTGGGGCCACAGTCAGACTGGTTTTTACCTTATCTTCCCCTCCTCCTGGGGCAGGACTTACTGTGGAGTGGTTTAGCCCCTATCTGGGCTAGTTGCATACTTCCAGTCTTGTGGTACTGCTTCGATGGTATCTGGCATAATAGCCAGGGTGGATCCGCAAGGTGCACAGGGGCAGGAGGGGCAGGCTCAGCCCACTTTGCCTTTGGTGGTCTGCTTCAGAAGGGGCCCTGTAGCACCAGGAGGGAGGCAGATCCATAGGAGGGATGGATCTGCAGAAGCACAGCGTTGTGTGTTTGTGCTGTGCATTCAAGTTCAGTGATGGGAACTGGTTCCCTTTGGGATTTTGGCTGGGGGATGGGCGAGGGAGATGGCATTTCCCAGCGCCTTTGTTCCACGCAAAGCTGAGCTCTGTCCTCCAGGGCTCAACAACTCTCTCTCCCACTCTCTAAGCTGAGCTGTTGACTTATAACATTCCAGATGTTAAGTCCCGCGGCTGTCAGAACACACTCTGTCTGGCCCTTCTGCTTTTGCAAGCCAGACTCAGGGGCTCTGCCTTGCAGGGTGGGCTGGCTGCCCCTCCACCTCCCTGGCTCCCTCCCGCCAGTCCGTGTAGTGCGCACCGCCTCTCCGCCCTTCCTACCCTCTTCCGTGGGCCTCTCATCTATGCTTGGCTCTGGAGAGTCCGTTCTGCTAGACTTCTGGTGGTTTTCTGGGTAAATTAGGCAGATGTGGATGGAATCTAAGCAATCAGCAGGACATGGTGAGCCCAGCGTCTCCTACACCGCTATCTTCCCCTGATCCCCCTATTCACTCTTTAAATAGAAAAAGACATTGTATACATTAGTGAACTAGTCATAGAAGTGGAATTCAAACTGCAATCACTAGCAATAAAAATTATAATAGCCACAATTTTTGAGCACTTACTCCATGCCAGGAACTACACTATCATTTATTTAATTTTAAACATAAAAGTATAACATATATTATAACATATATACCAAAAAGGGCAAATGTCATTTGTGTACATGTCAATGAACTTTCCAGAAATGAACATGCCTATATAACTGCACCAAGATAAAGAAGCAGAATGTTACGCACACTAAGAACTTTTTTAAATACAGTATTTCATTCTTACAACAAGTCAATGAGACAGTTATTCTCATACCCATTTTTTATATGAGGAAACTGGCTCCGAGATGTTAACATGTTTAAGATTATCCAATTTGTAAGTAATAGAGAGGGGGTTGGGATATTTCCCTCTACCTGCAAAGCTCATGCCACACATGACTTTTAAAAGTTTAACAGTGATATAAAGAATAGATATGGAACTAAAATTTGAGTAACCAATAGAGCTGAGGGAAGATTTGAAAGAAGGAGGTAGTTGCAGACTACAGGTAAGGAGTTAATGGAGAGGAAACGATCAGAGATACAAGAAAGAGAGAAGTTATGTTGCTAAAGAAATGGGAGAGAAAGGGATAACCAAGAAAACCAGGAACATGTTATTTTACAACAGAAGGAAAGAAGTATGAACATATGGGGAAATCCTGAGGTCCAGTGAAGATCGTAGAGGTAAATGAGTCCATCTGTATTGAGAATAAGAAGAACAGCGGTAAGGTATAATTTTAAGTATCATTTCAGGTCAAACTCATGCTTTAATTAAAGTAAAATGGAAGAAATATAATAATCAGCCAACATTTAGTGAACAACTAAAATATTACAGGAATTCTTCTAGGTGATTTACATATTTTGACTCATCTAATGCAATAAACAACCTGTAATATAGGAACTAATGGTCTCCACATTTTACAGATCAAGAAACTGAGGTTAAGTATCCAGGTTAAGTTCACATAAAAAAAAAAAAAAGCTAATAAGTGGTGGGTGGATTCAGAATTTGAACCCAAACTATCTGGTTCCAAATCCCTTGCACATAGATATGGAAGTGTTTATTCATGAGAAAATGACTGTTGGGGTATCTAGGTGGTTCAGTCAGTTGAGCATCCTACTCTTGATTTCAGCTCAAGTCGTGACCCCAGGGTGGTGGGATCGAGACCCATGTCAAGCTCCTCACTGAGCCTGCTTAAGATTCTCCCTCTCTAGGGGCGCCTGGGTGGCTCAGTCGGTTAAGCGTCCGACTTCAGCTCAGGTCACGATCTCATGGTCCGTGAGTTCGAGCCCCGCGTCGGGCTCTGGGCTGATGGCTCAGAGCCTGGAGTCTGCTTCCGATTCTGTGTCTCCCTCTCTCTCTGCCCCTCCCCCGTTCATGCTCTGTCTCTCTCTGTCTCAAAAATAAAATAAACGTTAAAAAAATTAAAAAAAAAAGATTCTCCCTCTCTATTTCTCCCTCTTTCCATCCTCCCCCACTCACGCTCTCTCTCAATAAAGTAAAGAAAACGAGAGTGTCAAATATACAATAGATGAGATACCAGAGAGGTGGACTGATGAGACAGGAGGAAGGATATATGAATAAGTAGAATTGAATTCAATGGGATTATACAGTTTTTTGGTTTTTTTTTTCAAAATTTTATTTACATTCCAGTTAATAAACATATAGTGTAACACTGGTTTCAGGAGTAGAATTAAGTGAATTATCACTTATGTCTAACACCCAGCGCTCATCATAACAAATTCCCTCCTTAATGCCCTTCACCCATTTAGTACATTCCCCCACCCATCTCCCTCCATCAACCCTCAGTTTGTTCTCTATCATTAAGAGTATCTTATGGTTTGCTTACCTCTCTTGTTCCCCCTTCCCATATGTTCATCTCTTTTGTTTCTTAAACTCCACATATGAAAGAAATAATATGGCATTTGTCTTTCTTTTACTGACTTATTCGCTTAGCATTATACACTCTAGCTCCATCCATGTCATTGCAAATGGCAAGATTTCATTCTTTTTTATGGATGAGTAATATTCAATTGTATATGTCTATATGCCACATCTTTATACATTCATCAATGAACATTTGGGCTCTTTCCATAGTTTGGTTATTTTTTAAAGTTTTCTTACTTATTTTGAGAGAGAGAAACAGAACGAGGAAGGGAAGGAGAGAGAAAGAGAACTGAAGGGGCAGAGACAGAGGAAGAGAGAGAGAATTCCAAGCAAGCTCCACACAATCAGTGCAGAGCTGAATGCAGAACTCCAACTCACAAACCGTGAGATCATGCCCTAAGCTGAAATCAAGAGTTGGATGCTTAACTGACCAAGCCACCCAGGTGCCCCCATAGTTTTGCCTCTTGATAATGCTACTATAAACATTGGGGTGAATGTGTCCCTTGAATTAGTATTTTTGTATCTTTGGGTAAATACCTAGTAGTGAAATTGCTTGATGGTTGGGTAGTTCTATTTTTTTATATATATATAGAACTGTCCATACTTTTCTTGAGAGTGGTTGCACCAGTTTGTATTCCCACCAACAGTGTAAGAGGGTTCCCCTTTCTTCACATCTTTGCCAACATCTGTTGTTTCCTGTATTGTTAATTTTGGCAGGCATGAGGTGGTATCTCATCATGGTTTTGATTTGTATTTCCCTGTTAATGAGTGATGTCAAGCCTCTTTTCATGTGTCTGTTAGCCATATGGATGTATTTTTTTAGAAAAATATTTTTCCATGTCTTCTGCCCATTTCTTAACTGGATTGTTTTCTGGGTGTTGAGTTTGATAAGTCTTGTATCGATTTTGAATACTAACCCTTTATCAGATATGTCATTTGCAAATATATTTTCCCATTACATAGGCTTCCTTTTAGTTTTGTTGACTGTTTCCTTCATTATGCAGAATATTTTTATCTTCACGAAGTCCCAATTGTTTATTTTTTTCTTTTGTTATCTTGCCTCTGGTGATGTGTCTAGTAAGAAGTCACTCTGGCCAAGGTCAAAGAGGTTGCTGCCTGTGTTCTCCTCTAGGATTTTGATGGTTTCCTGTTTCACATTTAGTCCTTTCATCCATTTTTAATGTATTTTTGTGCACGCTATATGTAATGGTCCAGTTTCATTCTTTTGCATGTTGCTGTCCAGTTTTCCAAACAACATTTGTTGAAGAGACTGTCGTTTTTCCATTGGATATTCTTTCCTGCTTTGTACAAGAGTAGTTGGTCATACAGTTGTGGGTCTATTTCTGGGTTTTCTATGCAATTCAGAGGGCTTAAAAACATGGAAGATAGAGAGCAGGGAGAGTGGTTTATGCTTTGTGAAAATTCTGATGTATTAGAAACAAATTGCTTTGGAATTAGGCACAAATAACTGAATTGAAGTCTCAGTATGGCACTTACTAGATGTGTTCTAGTAAGCATAGAAAATAAGTAAATTATCCCAGTGAGAACTACTCTGCAGAAGGTCTGTGTGCTACTAATCCCAGAAATCATTATTATATGGGTAAGTATAGAATCTTTCATGTTTTGAAATCAAAAGCATTAATTTGAGGAACATCTCCCAATTCCTCTCTTTACCACCTTAACACCCTTGGCTTTTAAATTCTCCACCAGAATTTAGAGTACATCTACAAGTAGTGAAAATACCTGTATATAGTGTCAAAAGAGGGACATGTAAAACACACATCATCCCTCAAATTCCCTAGTAGCTAATAGCTTGTCACAGTGGGCAATATTTTCACTTCCTCCTATGGCTTAATACCCAAATCTGAAGGTCTAAAGAATGAAAGATTAAATATAATTTGTGCTTATTAACAATTTACTGGTAGGTTATCAATTTCTTAGCCAATAGATTGAGGTAGAGGGCATTAAAGTTTTAGTTTAAGTGGAGAAGGGGGAAAAGATACCAGTAAAAGATACAGAACTTCAGGTGCTACATTAACGGTAGCATCCCTACAGAAAGGTAGGGAGTTGGGATTAAAACATACTTGTCATATTTCTCATTTTGGCCAAATATCAAGTCTTATGCCTCAGCTTTGCCATCTATCAATTTGTGTTCTTTCAAATCTGAGCACACTTCCTTCAGAAGGTAAGCTTGGTGTTTACTATGGCTTCTTTCCTGAGTAAATCTGTTCTACTATCAGACAAATCAAATAGATTTCCTCCTCAAAGAATACACTGCAAAACATTAAAGGAGAGGAGCTAATGTCAAAATAGCAAAGCCAAAACATATCTGAAAGGTAATACATATAGCTTTGCTGAACACTTGCTGTACTGCCAGTCCAAATCCTGCAAAAATACTCCCTATTTATAAAGTTTCCAAGTTCCTTAGTGGTTCAGTGTCATGAGAAAACAGTATATTCACCATATCAAAAGTAGTTACACGTAAGGGAAAACTGACTGCATTCTCAATATTCTTTGTGCACTAAGGAAATGCCTTCACTAAGGAAATTAGGGACGGTAGATCCCCTTGGGATTGCAGTAATAGTATTTTTGCCTACTCTAAAGGCCAAGTGATGTCTGACCAAGAATGTGACCTTACCTGTTTCTTGACTGTACAAAATAGTGATTTCTCTGTTCAAATAAGATACTTTAAAAAACATGGATATCGTGCACTGATTCTGAATGGGAAGATTTAAAATGCTTCGTTTCACTATTATTTTTTGGTAGTTGTAAATGGAGATTTGAATATACTTATGTAGACTACATTCAAAAGTCCTACATTCACTTAAAAAATATTAAAAACCTTGTATCCACTTGCTTCTTAAACTGACAAATGAATCTTCTCAACACTTCTATGATCTAAAGTATTTCACTGATCTGAATTTCTGTTTTTCCTTTTACGTAGAAATCCAACAGTTTTATTCCTACCTTATCTGTCATAACTGAGGCCAAAAATACAGATTCATCTCAGTAGCCAAAGGAGGCACAAAGGGAATAAAGACAATTACGTCTTTAGCAAGTCATTTAATATTTCTGAGTCTCAATTACTTTATCTGCAAATTTGGACTAACAGCACTTCAAAGTGTTACTTTGATGATGACATTAGTGCTAATTTGAAGATCAAATTACATAATTTATGAGAAAATGGTTTGTATAGTAAATGTAAGGTAAATCATTTCATAGGAATACTATGCAAGTAAAAACTTTTTTTTTTTTTTTGGTCTTTTAAACTGGTTGTCCATTTTTGCTTAACAACATTAGAAAAAAGAAAAAGGAAAATTTTATCTTTCATGTTATAAAAGAAGCAAGACAAAATGGCCTCTAATATTTTTTGTCTTTTTACAAAGAGACAACTGAATAGGGACATTTAGAAAGGCGTGCTCAACACTAAATCATCCCTTACACATACCAGCCTGTAATGAGCCTCATTAGGAAAAAGAGAAAAACACACAGATAATCATATTGCTCATCACTGTCTAGTTTTTATACTGACCACCTGGTCTATGGTTTTTATACTAATTCAACATTTTTCAATAACAGTACTTGGCCAAAAAATACTGGCCTTCAATGAGGGCCTGACAATTTAACTGGCTACAGAGCCACAATAGGACTACTTCATAGAATGAGTCTGGAAGTTTTCCTTCCCTTTTTATTTCTTGGAATAGCTTGAGAAGGATAGGTATTATCTCTGCTTTAAATGTCTGGTAGAACTCCCCTGGGAAGCCATCTGGTCCTGGACTCTTATTTGTTGGGAGATTTTTGATAACCGATTCAATTTCTTCGCTGGTTATGGGTCTGTTCAAGCTTTCTATTTCCTCCTGATTGAGTTTTGGAAGAGTGTGGGTGTTTAGAAATTTGTCCATTTCTTCCAGGTTGTCCAATTTGCTGGCATATAATTTTTCATAGTATTCCCTGATAATTGTTTGTATCTCTGAGGGATTGGTTGTAATCATTCCATTTTCATTCATGATTTTATCTATTTGGGTCATCTCCCTTTTCTTTTTGAGAAGCCTGGCTAGAGGTTTGTCAATTTTGTTTATTTTTTCAAAAAACCAACTCTTGGTTTCGTTGATCTGCTCTACAGTTTTTTTAGATTCTATATTGTTTATTTCTGCTCTGATCTTTATGATTTCTCTTCTTCTGCTGGGTTTAGGCTGCCTTTGCTGTTCTGCTTCTATTTCCTTTAGGTGTGCTGTTAGATTTTGTATTTGGGATTTTTCTTGTTTCTTGAGATAGGCCTGGATTGCAATGTATTTTCCTCTCAGGACTGCCTTCGCTGCATCCCAAAGCGTTTGGATTGTTGTATTTTCATTTTCGTTTGTTTCCATATATATTTTAATTTCTTCTCTAATTGCCTGGTTGACCCACTCATTCGTTAGTAGGGTGTTCTTTAACCTCCATGCTTTTGGAGGTTTTCCAGACTTTTTCCTGTGGTTTATTTCAAGCTTCATAGCATTGTGGTCTGAAAGTATGCATGGTATAATTTCAATTCTTGTAAACTTATGAAGGGCTGTTTTGTGACCCAGTATATGATCTATCTTGGAGAATGTTCCATGTGCACTCGAGAAGAAAGTATATTCTGTTGCTTTGGGATGCAGAGTTCTAAATATATCTGTCAAGTCCATCTGATCCAATGTATCATTCAGGGCCCTTGTTTCTTTATTGACCGTGTGTCTAGATGATCTATCCATTTCTGTAAGTGGGGTGTTAAAGTCCCCTGCAATGACCACATTCTTATCAATAAGGTTGCTTATGTTTATGAGTAATTGTTTTATATATCTGGGGGCTCGGGTATTTGGCGCATAGACATTTATAATAGTTAGCTCTTCCTGGTGGATAGACCCTGTGATTATTATATAATGCCCTTCTTCATCTCTTGTTACAGCCTTTAATTTAAAGTCTAGTTTGTCTGATATAAGTATGGCTACTCCAGCTTTCTTTTGGCTTCCAGGAGCATGATAAATAGTTCTCCATCCCCTCACTCTCAATCTAAAGGTGTCCTCAGATCTAAAATGAGTCTCTTGTAGACAGCAAATAGATGGGTCTTGTTTTTTTATCCATTCTGATACCCTATGTCTTTTGGTTGGCGCATTTAATCCATTTACATTCAGTGTTATTATAGAAAGATATGGGTTTAGAGTCATTGTGATGTCTGTATGTTTTATGCTTGTAGTGATGTCTCTGGTACTTTGTCTCACAGGATCCCCCTTAGGATCTCTTGTAGGGCTGGTTTCGTGGTGACAAATTCCTTCAGTTTTTGTTTGTTTGGGAAGACCTTTATCTCTCCTTCTATTCTAAATGACAGACTTGCTGGATAAAGGATTCTCGGCTGCATATTTTTTCTGTTTAGCACACTGTAGATATCGTGCCAAGCCTTTCTGGCCTGCCAAGTTTCAAAGGAGAGATCAGTCACGAGTCTTATAGGTCTCCCTTTATATGTGAGGGCACGTTTATCCCTTGCTGCTTTCAGAATTTTCTCTTTATCCTTGTATTTTGCCAGTTTCACTATGATATGTCGTGCAGAAGATCGATTCAAGTTACATCTGAAGGGAGTTCTCTGTGCCTCTTGGATTTCAATGCCTTTTTCCTTCCCCAGTTCAGGGAAGTTCTCAGCTATAATTTGTTCAAGTACCCCTTCAGCACCTTTCCCTCTCTCTTCCTCCTCTGGGATACCAATTATGCGTATATTATTTTTTTTTAGTGTATCACTTAGTTCTCTAATTTTCCCCTCATACTCCTGGATTTTTTTATCTCTCTTTCTTTCAGCTTCCTCTTTCTCCATAACTTTATCTTCTAGTTCACCTATTCTCTCCTCTGCCTCTTCAAGCCGAGCCATCGTGGTTTCCATTTTGTTTTGCATTTCGTTTAAAGCGTTTTTCAACTCCTCGTGACTGTTCCTTAGTCCCTCGATCTTTGTGGCAAGAGATTCTCTGCTGTCCTGTATACTGTTTTCAAGCCCAGCGATTAATTTTATGACTATTATTCTAAATTCACTTTCTGTTATATTATTTAAATCCTTTTTGATCAGTTCATTAGCTGTTGTTATTTCCTGGAGATTCTTCTGAGGGGAATTCTTCCGTTTGGTCATTTTGGAGAGTCCCTTGTGTGGTGAGGACCTGCAGTGCACTTCCCCTGTGCTGTGGTGTATAACTGGAGTTAGTGGGCGGGGCCGCAGTCCGACCGGATGTCTGCCCCCAGCCCACTGCTGGGGCCACAGTCAGACTGGTGTGTGCCTTCTCTTCCCCTCTCCTAGGGGCGGGATTCACTGTGGGGTGGCGTGGCCGTCTGGGCTACTTGCACACTGCCAGGCTTGTGTTGCTGGGGATCTGGCGTATTAGCTGGGGTGGGTAGGCAAGGTGCACGGGGGGTGGAGGGGCAGGCTTAGCTCGCTTCTCCTTAGGTGATCCACTTCAGGAGGGGCCCTGTGGCAGGGGGAGGGAGTCAGATCCGCTGCCGGAGGTTTGGCTCCGCAGAAGCACAGAGTTGGGTGTTTGCGCGGAGTGAGCAAGTTCCCTGGCAGGAACTGGTTCCCTTTGGGATTTTGGCTGGGGGATGGGCGGGGGAGATGGCGCTGGCGCCTTTGTTCCCCGCCAAGCTGAGCTCTGCCGTCAGGGGGCTCAGCAGCTCTCCCTCCCTTTGTCCTCCAGCCTTCCCGCTTTCCGAGCAGAGCTGTTAACTTATGACCTCCCAGACGCTAAGTCGCGCTTGCTGTCGGAACACAGTCTGTCCGGCCCCTCCGCTTTTGCCAGCCAGACTCGGGGGCTCTGCTTGGCCGGCGAGCCGCCCCTCCGCCCCGGCTCCCTCCCGCCAGTCCGTGGAGCGCGCACCGCCTCGCTGCCCTTCCTACCCTCTTCCGTGGGCCTCTTGTCTGCGCTTGGCTCCGGAGACTCCCTTCTGCTAATCCTCTGGCGGTTTTCTGGGTTCTTTAGGCAGGTGTAGGTGGAATCTAAGTGATCGGCAGGACGCGCTGTGAGCCCCGCGAATAGGACTACTTCAAATGACAATGCCATTTCAATTTTCTAATGAGAAAAAGGATGTAATAGAGGAAGGCACAAAAAGGCTAGACATGAGCATATTGACTGAGAACTCACATCACCTGTTTAATCATGACTATGCTATTGGTACAGCATCCTTAAAAGTATCACACCTTAGTTCATGGCAAGGGCACAGCTGACATGAAGCATAGGACTCTAACATGTTTTCAAACATCCCAGGCCTATTTTGGACTGGAATGACAAATACCTCATTTTGTTCCTCTATTTGGATAGTAAGAAAATCATGGTAAACACCTAAATAAAAGTTCCTATGCCTGAACTTGTGCTGTTACTCCTCTATGTCTCTCTCTCTCTTGGTTAAATGTATTCAGTTCTCCTTGTGCCTCCCCTTGCTACTGAGTCAAATCTATATTTTTGGCCTCAGTTATGACAGATATACTACCTTGTCCTCATTTTTAGGATTCTAAAATTTTATTATTTGCTATGGATGACCAAAGAGATAGGGCTTAAAAGAACTGCAAGCTTCTGAGGAATGTACATAAAAGCATATCTTATTCGTATATCTATCATTATGCCCACAATTTAAATCACTGTTTAAAAATGTTATACCAACTGAAGAGTTCACCATGCTGTAATAACACAAAGTAACTGATTTAATGAAAAGAAAAAAATGAAAAGAAGTCACTAGACTGTGTAATTGGATTGCTAACAAGGTCCACTAACATCAGCAACATCTCTGCTCCCTCTTGGACCCTTCCTCATTTATGAGCCACTTTGAAATCAATGAATTACATTTTAGGGAAAACCATTTACCCAAACTTAATTCATCTGAATGAGGATCAATGCAGTCCAGTAAGTCATTTCACCAACTGAATTAATTAATTTTATTTAAATTTCTGTTTCTGGAACACCTCTTAGGAATACACGGATCAAGGAATAATATCAATGAAAAATAAGTAATATTTGTAAAAGAAATACATGTGAATAGTCATTTTAGTACATGCCTTTCCTCCTAGCTGCTCTGACAATAATCACTGTAATCAATCAGCACCAACTGAGAATAACTGGCTTCACATGGAGCTGTTACCAGAAGGGGCACAGTTGGAGTGCAGTCTATTTTGTTTCCTAAACTCCAACTGGATAACCATATTGAAGTATGTTAATGCTATCAGTTTCAGGATAAAATTTGTTTTAATTTCTTTTTTTTAATTTTTTAAAGTTTATTCATTTTTATGGAGAGAGAGAGAGTGCATAGGAGGTGCAGAGAGAGAGAGAGAGAGAGAGAGAATCCCAACCAGGGTCCACACCATTAGGCCAGGGTCCCACCATCTCACCAACCGTTGAGATCATGATCTGAGCTGAAATCAATAGTTCGACACTCAACTGGCTGAGCCACCCAGGCGCCCCAAATTTGTTTTGATTTCTAACCATAATATCTGAGTGTCTTCCATGAGATGTATTTTGCAAGAGAAATCAGCATTGCTAATCTACCCTAGGGCTAGGAAACATAAAGATTGGTTTAGATAGTATTTTAATAGTCATGTAGTTTTTTCCCATATTCTTTTTTAAAGAATGATTATTTATTTATTTTGAGAGAGAGAGAGTAGAGGAAGGGCAGAGAGAGGGAGAGAAAGCGAATCCCAAGGAGGCTCTGCACTGTCAGCACAGAACCCAACATGGGGCTCAATCTCACAAACATTGAGATCATGACCAGAGCCAAAATCATGTGTCAGGCGCCCAACTGACTGAGCCACCCAGGCATCCCTTGTTTTTCCTGTATTCTATCTCCATTTTCAAATTAAGCTATGAATAGGGAGACAATTTAAAGAACACATGACTCTATTAAGAAGTTTTGAGTTCAAACTCCAATCTTAACATGTAAGATTCTGAGCAACCTTAGGTAAGTCACTTAACCTCTCTGTTCCAGTCTGTTTCATCTGCAAAATTAGAGTTAGGATTATATGATTCCTTATGTGTAACATTATATAACTTTTGCCTCATTTTAAGGCAAAATTAGGTCAACAAAGAAGCTGTCTTAAGTAACTTTTACCTTTACACCCACCACAACCAACAAGTGAAACTGGTTATATTCTATTGTTATATGTCAACAAGTTGGACAACCTAGATGAAATGGATAAGTTCCTAAAAACATATAACCTTCTAAAACTGAATCAGGAAGAAATAGAATATTCGAACAGACCAATTACTAGTAGCAAAATAGAATCAGTAATCAAAAAACTCTCAACAAAAAAGTCCAGGACCGTTTGGCTTCATGGTGAAGTCTATTAAACATTTATTTTATATTTAAAAATTTTAAATCCAACTTAGTTAACATATAGTGTAATAATGATTTCAAGAATAGGATTTAGTGATTCATTACTTGCATATAACACCCAGTGCTCATCCCAACAAGTGTCCTCCTTAATGTCCCTTGCCCATTTAGCCCATCCCCCAGTAACTTTTAGATTGTTCTCTGTATTTAAGAGTGTTTAATGGTTTGTCTCCCTCTCTGTTTTTATCTTATTTTTGCTTCCCTTCCCTTATGTTCATCTGTTTTGTATCTTAAATCCCACATATGAATGAAATCATATGATATTGGTCTTTCTCTGACTTATTTCACTTAGCATAAGACACACTAGTTCCATCCACAATATTGCAAATGGCAAGATTTCATTATTTGGAGCACTGAGTAATAATCCATTGTAAATATATACCACATCTTCTTTATCTATTCATCAGTTGATGAACATTTGCACTCTTTCCATACCTTGGCTATTGTCATTAGTGCTGCTATAAACATTGGAGTGGATGTGCCCCTTCGAATCAGAACTCCTGTTTCCATTGGATAAATACCTAATAGTGTAATTTTTGGGTCGGAGGGTAGTTCTATTTTTAATTTTTTGAAGAACATCCATACTGCTTTCCAGAGTGGCTGCACCAGTTTGTAGTCCCACAAGCAGCACAGAAGGGTTCCTCATTCTCCACATCCTCGCCAACATCTGTTGTTGCCTGTGTTGTTAATTGTAGCCATTCTCATATGTGTGAGTTGGTATCTCATCACGGTTCTGATTTGTATTTCCCTGATGATGAGTGATGTTAAGCATTTTTTCATGTGTCTTTTAGCCATCTGTATGTATTCTTTGGAAAAATGTCTATTCATGCCTTCTCCCAATTTCTTCACTGGATTATTTGAGGTTTTTGGGGGTGTTAAATTTGGTAAGTTCTTTATAGGTTTTGGATACTAACACTTCATCTGATATATCATTTGCAAATATCTTCTCCCATTCCATTAGTTGCCTTTTAGTTTTGCTGATTATTTCCTTCTCTGTGCTGAAGGTTATTCTCTTGATGAGGTCCCAAGAGTTCATTTTTGCTTTTGTTTCCCGTGCCTCTGGAGAAATGTCAAGAAAGAAGTTGCTGTGGCTGAGGTCACAGAGGTTGTTGCCTGTTTTATTCTGTAGGATTCTGATGGCTTCCTGTCTTATGTTAAGGTCGTTCATCCATTTTTATTTTAGTGTATGGTGTAAGAAAGTGGTCCAGGTTCATTCTTCTTCATGTCACTGTCCAAGTTTTCCAACACCATTTGCTGAAGATACAGTCTTTTTTCCATTGGATATTCTTTCCTGCTTTGTCAAAGATAAGTTGGCCATATATTTTTGGGTCCAGCTCTGGGTTCTATATTCTGTTACATTGATCTATGGGTCTGTTTTTGTGCCAGTACCATACGGTTTTGATGATTACAGCTTTGTAATGCAGCTTGAAGTCCGGAATTGTGATGCCTCCAACTCTGGTTTTCTTTTTCAACAGTACTTTGGCTACTCTGGGTATTTTCTGGTTCCACACAAATTTTAGGATTGTTTGTTCTAGCTCTGTAAGGAATACTGATGTTATTTTGATAAGGATTGAATTGAATATGTAGATTGTTTTGGGTAGTATCAACATTGTAACAATATTTGTTCTTCTACTCCACAAGCATGAAATGTTTTTCCATTATTGAAGGGGTATTCTTCAATTTCCTTCATAACCTTTCTATACAGTTCAGTGTATAGATTTTTCACCTCTGTGGTTATTATACCTAGGTATCTTATGGGTTTTGGTGCAGTATCTTGTGGTTTTTGGTACAATTGCAAAGCGGTGGATTCCTAGATTTCTCTTTCTGCTGCTTCATTATTGGTATATATAAATACAACAGATTTCTGTACATTGTTTATCCTGCGACTTTGCAGAATGCAAGGATCAGTTCTAGCAGATTTTTGGTGGAGTCTTTTGGGTTTTCCACATAGAGTATTATGTCCTCTGCAAAGAGTGAAAGGTTGACTTCCTCCTTGCCAATTTGGATGCCTTTTATTTCTTTGTGTTGTCTTATTGCTGACGCTAAGATTTCCAACATTATGTTGAATAAGAGTGGTGAGAGTGGAGGCGCCTTGGTGGCTCAGTCAGTTAAGCGTCTGACTTTGGCTCAGGTCATGATCTCACAGTTTGAGAGTTTGAGCCCTGCATTGGGCTCTGTGCTGCTAGCTCAGAGCCTGGAGCCTGCTTCAGATTCTGTGTATCCTTCTCTCTTTGTCCCTCCCCCACTTGTGCTCTGTCTCTTTCTGTCTCTCAAAAATAAATAAATGTAAAAAAAAATTAATAATAAAAAAAACAGTGGTGAGAGTGGACATCCTTGTTGTGTTTCTGACCTTAGAGGGAAGTCTCTGTTTTTCCCCATTGAGGATGATGTTAGCAGTGGGTCTTTCATAGATGGCCTTTATGATCTTAAGGTATATTCCTTCTATCCCTTCTTTCTTCAGGGTTTTTATTAAGAAAGGATGTTTATTTTGTCAAATGCTTTCTCTGCATCATTGAGAGGATCATGTGGTTCTTAACTTTTCTTTTATTAATGTGATATATCACAATTGATTGATTTGCAGATATTGAACCAGCCCTGCATTCCAGGAATAAATCCCACTTGATCATGGTGAATAATTCTTTTAATGTATTGTTGGACTTGGTTTGCTAGTATTCCTTGAGAATTTATACATCCATGTTCATCAGGGAAATTGGTCTGTAGTTCTCCTTTTTAGTGGGTTCTTAGTCTGGTTTTGGAATCAAGGTAATGGTGGCCTGACAGAATGAGTTTTGAACTTTTCCTTACATTTCTATTTTTCTGGAACAGCTTCAAAAGAAGAGGTGTCAACTCTCCTATAAAGGTTTGGTAGAATTCCCCTGGAAAGCCATCCAGCCCTAGACTCTTGTTTGTCAGGATATTTTTGATTACTGATTCAATTTCTTAACTTGTTACGGATCTGTTCAAATTTTCTATTTCTTCCTGTTTCAGTTTTGGGAGTTTATATGTTTCTAGGACTTTTTACATTTTTATAATTTTCAGAGTACAGGGTATTTCACCTCTTTGGATAAGTTTATTCCTAGGTATTTTATTATGTTTAGTGCAATTGTAAATGAGACTATTTTCTTAATTTCTCTTTCTGCTGCTTCATTTTTTGTGTGTGTGTGTGTAGGAATGCAACAGATTTCTGTACATTGATTTATATATCCTATGACCTTACTGAATTTATTTATCAATTCTAGTAATTTTTTGATAGAGTCTTTAGGGTTTTTATATGTAGTATTATGTTATCTACAAACAATAAATGTCTTACTTCCTCCTCACCAAATTGGATATCTTTTATTTATATTTGTTGTCTGATTGCTGTGGCTAAAACGTCCAGTACTATGTTGAATATAAGTGGTGATAGTGTATATCTCTGTCTTTTTCCTAACCTTAAGGGAAAATCTCACAGTTTTTACCATTAAGTATGATGTTGGCTGTGGGTTTTTCATATGATTCCTTTATTATGTTGAAGTATGTTCACTGTAGACCTATTCTGTTGAGTGTTTTCATCATGAGTGGATGATATACTTTGTCAAATGCTCTTTCTGCACCTATTGAAATGATTGTATGGCTTTCATCCTTTTTTATTGATGTGACGTATCATGTTGTTTGATTTGTGAATATTGAACCATCCTTGCATCCCAAGAATAAATCCCACTTGATAGTGGTGAATGATTCTTTTAATGTATTGTTGAATTTGGTTTGATAGTATTTTCTTGAGGATTTTTGCATCTAACTTCATCAGTGATATTGGCTTATAATTCTTTTTTTTTTTTTTTTTTGGTGTCTTTATCTGGCATTGGTATCATGGTAATGCTGGCCTCATGGAATTAACTTAGGAATTTTCTTTTCTCTTCTATTCTTTGGAATAGTTTGAAAAGAATAGGTATTAACTCTTTTTTAAATGTTAGGTAGAATTCTCCTGTGAAGCTGTTTGGTCTCAAACTTTTGTTTCTTGGGAATTTTTTGATTACTCATTACATTTCATTGTTGGTATTCTGTCTATTCAAATTTTCTATTTCTTCATGCTTCAGTTTTGATGGATTATATATTTCTCTGAATTTATCTATTTCTTCCAGGTCTTCATATTTATTGGAATATAACTTTTCATAATATTCTCTGACAACTGTTTATATTTCTGTGGTGTTGGTTGTTACTTGTCCTCTTTCATTTATGATTTTGTTTATTTGAAACCACTCCTTTTTTTCTGATGAGTCTTTCTGGATATTTGTCAACTTTAATAAGTTTTTTCAAAGAACCAGCTCTCGGTTTTACTGATCTGTTCTATTGTTTTTGTTTATTTTATATAATTTATTTCTGCTGTAATCTTTATCATTTCTTTCTTTCTGCTAGTTCTGTTTTTTTCCTGTTCTTTTTATTCTTTTTCTAGATCAGTTAGGTGTAAGGTTAGTTTGTGTATTTGACATTTTTCTTGCTTCTTTGTGGTAGATCTGTATTGCTATAAACTTCCCTCTTCTGACAGCTTTTGTTGCCTCCCAAAGATTTTGTACTATTGTTTTTGTTTAATTTAATTTAATTTTTTATTTTTTAAAATTTATATCCAAATTAGTTAGCATATAGTGCAACAATGATTTCAGGAGTAGATTCCTTAGTGCCCCTTACCCATTTAGCTCACCCCCCTCCCACAACCCCTCCAGTAACCCTCAGTTTGTTCTCCATATTTATGAGTCTCTTCTGTTTTGTCCCCCTCCCTGTTTTTATATTATTTTCCCCTTATGTTCACCTGTTTTGTCTCTTAAAGTCCTCATATGAGTGAAGTCATATGATTTTTGTCTTTCCCTGACTAATTTCACTTATTGTGTTTTCAATTGCATTTGTTTCCATATAATTTTTTAATTTCTTCTTTGATTTCCTGGTTGACCCATTTATTGTTTAGTAGCATTTTATTTAACTTCCATGTATTTGTGCTCTTTTTAGATTTTTTTCTTGTGGTTGATTTCTAGTTTCATAACACTGTGGTCACAAAAGATGCACGGAATAAGTTCAAGCTTTTAAAATTTGTTAAGGCTTGTTTTGTGGCCCAATATGTGATCTGTTCTGGAGAATGTTTTGTGTGCACTTGAAAAGAATTCGTATTCTGCCATTTTAGGATAAAATGTTTCTGAATATATCTGTGAAATCCATCTGTTCTAAGTGTATAATACAAAGCCACTGTTTTCTTGTGATATTCTGTTTGGGTGGTCTGTCCATTGATGTAAGTGAGGTGTTAAAGCCCTCTACTTTTATTTCATTGCTATCAACTAGTTACTTTATGTTTGTTATTTATTATTTTATGTTATTTGGGTTTCACCATGTTGGGTGCATAAATATTTACAATTGTTATATCTTCATGCTGGATTGTCCCCCTTATGATTATATAGTGTCATCCTTTATCTCTTGTTAGAGTCTTTGTCATAAAATATAATTTGTTTGATATAAGGGCTGCTATTCTGTCTTTCTTTTGACATCCATTTGCATGACACATATTTCTTCATCACCTCACGTTCAATCTGTAGGTGTTTTTAGGTCTGAAATATAGATAAGTCTTGTTTTTAATACATTCTGTCACCGTATGTCTTTTGATTGGAGCATTTAGGCCATTTATATTTGAAGTAATTGAAAGAAATGTATTTACTGAAATTTTGTTACTTGTTTTCTGGCTGAGTTTATAGTTTTTCTCTGATCCTTTCTTCTCTTCCTCTTACATGTTTTTTGTTTTTTTGCTTTTTTCTTAGTGATACACTTGAATTCCTTTCTCTTTATTCTTTTCATATTTATCACTGAGTTGCCATTAGGTTTGTATATAACATCTTGTCTAAATAGCAGTCTCTATTAAGTTGATGGTCACTTAAGTTCAATACCATTCTTTATCCCTGTTCCCCTCCACCCCCACACACACTATATTTATGTTGGTGTCATTCTTTTATTTTGTGAATCGTTTGACAGATTTTTACAGATATACATATTTTTAATGTTTTTTTTTTTTTTTTTGCTTCCAACTTTTCATACTCTCACATATGGTCTTTTGCTTTCACTCAGAGTCCCTTTTAAAATTTCTTGTAGGGTTGGTTTCGTTTTTGGGAGCTCTTTTAGTTTTTGTTCATTGAGAAATTCTTTATCTCTGCTACCATACTGAATGATAACCTTGTTAGATAGAATATTCTTGGCTGCAGATTGTTCCCATCCAGTACTTTGAATATATCATGCTACTCCCTTCTGTCCTGCAAAGTTTCCGATGAAAAATCTGCTGATGGCCTCTTGGGGTTTCCCTTTAATGTAACTGTCATCCAAGAAACATGAAAGTTCAGGTTGTTTGTATTGACAATCTTAAAAAGAAGTTAATTTTTTTTGTAGCTGCTATGGACATTTTAAGCTTTCACTATGCTGTCCTTAAAACTATAAAGGATATTTAGACTTTCTTTCTATAATTATGAACTACCCAAAAATAAACAGAAACTATATGATAACAGGAAGAATGCCTTTAATTAATAATAATAATTAATTAATTAATATATAACAGAGAAAATATTACCAGAGAGATTTGAAGATTCATTACTGACATTTTATATCAATGAAACACTGACAGAGCTATGTAATTAGGAAGTCATTTTTAAGAATAGAATTATTCTGTTAATTCTTCACTTTTGTTGCTATACAACAAACAAAACTGCCACATCACCAGTAGAAATAAATCTTTTCCCTTTGTATTTGTCATTACTAAGTAAAACATTCACTTTAAATTGTTTAATTATTAAAGTATTTAATAAAAAATTCAGCAGACTCCTTGCCAATCTTTTCATAGCCACCTGCAATTCTCCATTCTTATTGTTTTTGCTTTTAGCTGCATCTCTGAGGCACTCAATGGCTGCTTTAGTAACTGCATCAGGAAAATAGATAAAAGCTGCACTTTATTTAACCCATAGTCACCATGTAAGTTTATAGTCTGGGTGATTTAATTATTTTTGTCTGTCACAAAAGGGACTTTCTGCTGTAGTAGATAGCAACTGAGTTCTTATTATTTTATTGTGTGTATATTAATTAGTTGGAAACGGTTTAGTTAATTACTGATGTTCCTGCGTATGTAAAAACTGCAGTGAATGATTACTAAAAGGAACTAAAGCATACAATAACCAATAAAATAAATAAAATGATCAGAAATGGCTTCATCTAGAGTTGGCAAGGGAGAAATCATTGACCAGATACAATCTCTGACTCTAAAACAACTTTTTTCTCAAGATAGAATCATGGCAAATAGGTTCATTACTGGCGCCCAAAATATTTCAGGAGTATCTAACTCACACAGATAAACATCTTCATGACAGGAGATAAATAACTATCTGTGTTCACCACCACTTCTCTCCAAAACTACACTTTCAGTTGACCCTTGAACACCAGGGCTTAAACTATACAGGTATGCTTATATGCACATTTTTCATAAATAAATTGCAGAACTGTAAATATATTTTTCCTTATGATTTTCTTTTGTTTTTTAATATGAAATTTATCGTCAAATTGGTTTCCATTAAACACCAAGTGCTCATCCCAACAGGTGCCCTTCTCAATGCCCATCACCCACTTTCCTCTCCCTCCCACGCCCCATCAACCCTCAGTTTGTTCTCAATTTTTAAGAGACCCTTATGGTTTGCTCCCTCCCTCTCCAATTTTTTTTTCCTTCCTCTCCCCCATAATCTTCTGTTAAGTTTCTCAGGATCCACATAGGAGTGAAAATGTATTCTATCTGTATTTCTCTGTATGACTTATTTCACCTAGCATAACACTCCCCAGTTCTATCCACGTTGCTACAAAAGGCCATATTTCATTCTTTCTCATTGCCACGTAGTATTCCATTGAATATATAAACCACAACTTCTTTATCCATTCGTCAGTTGATGGGCATTTAGACTCTCTCCATAATTTGGCTATTGTTGAGAGTGCTGCCATAAACATTGGGGTACAAGTGCCACTATGCATCAGTACTCCTGTATCCCTTGTGTACATCCCTAGCAGTGCTATTGCTGGGTCACAGGGTAGATCTATTTTTAATTTTTTTGAGGAACCTCCACACTGCTTTCCAAAGTGGCTGCACCAGTTTGCATTCCCACCAACAGTGCAAGAGGGATCCCGTTTCTCCACCTCCTCTCCAGCATCTATAGTCTCCTGATTTGTTGATTTTGGCCACTCTGACTGGCATGAGGTGATATCTGAGTGTGGTTTTGATTTGTATTTCCATGATAAGGAGCGACGTTGAGCATCTTTTCATGTGCCTGTTGGCCATCCGGATGTCTTCTTTAGAGAAGTGTCTATTCATGTTTTCTGCCCATTTCTTCACTGGGTTATTTGTTTTTCGGGTGTGGAGTTTGGTGAGTTCTTTATAGATTTTGGATACTAGCCCTTTGTCCGATATGTCATTTGCAAATATCTTTTCCCATTCCGTTGGTTGCCTTTTAGTTTTGTTGGTTGTTTCCTTTGCTGTGCAGAAGCTTTTTATCTTCATGAGGTCCCAGTAATTCATTTTCGCTTTTAATTCCCTTGCCTTTGGGGACGTGTCGAGTAAGAGATTGCTACGGCTGAGGTCAGAGAGGTCTTTTCCTGCTTTCTCCTCTAAGGTTTTGATGGTTTCCTGTCTCACATTCAGGTCCTTTATCCATTTTGAGTTTATTTTTGTGAATGGTGTGAGAAAGTGGTCTAGTTTCAACCTTCTGCATGTTGCTGTCCAGTTCTCCCAGCACCATTTGTTAAAGAGACTGTCTTTTTTCCATCGGATGCTCTTTCTTGCTTTGTCAAAGATTAGTTGGCCATACGTTTGTGGGTCTAGTTCTGGGGTTTCTATTCTATTCCATTGGTCTATATGTCTGTTTTTGTGCCAATACCATGCTATCTTGATGATTACAGCTTTGTAGTAGAGGCTAAAGTCTGGGATTGTGATGCCTCCCACGTTGCTTTTCTTTTTCAGTGTTACTTTGGCTATTCAGCAACTTTTGTGGTTCCATACAAATTTTAGGATTGCCTGTTCTAGCTTCAAGAAGAATGCTGGTTGCTGGTGCGATTTTGGTTGGGATTGCAATGAATGTGTAGATTGCTTTGGGTAGTATCGACATTTCAACAATATTTATTCCTCCAAGCCATGAGCATGGAATGTTTTTCCTTTTCTTTGTATCTTATTCAATTTCCTTCATAAGTTTTCTATAGTTTTCAGTATACAGATCTTTTAGATCTTGGGTTAGGTTTCTTCCAAGGTATTTTATGATTCTTGGTGCAATTGTGAATGGGATCAGTTATTTATTTGCCTTTTTGTTGCTTCATTATTAGTGTTTAAGAATGCAACTGATTTCTGTATGTTAATTTTGTATCCTGTGACTTTGCTGAATTTGTGCATCAATTCTAGCAGACTTTTCATGGAGTCTACCAGGTTATCCATGTATAATATTATGTCATCTACAAAAAGTGAAAGCTTAACTTCATCATTGCCAATTTTCATGCCATTGATTTCCTTTTCTGTCTGATTGCTGATGTTAGCACTTCCAACACTATGTTAAATAACAGCGGTGAGAGTGGACATCCCTGTCGTGTTCCTGATCTCAGGGGGGAAAGCTCTCAGTTTTTCCCCATTGAGGATGATGTTAGCTGTGGGCTTTTCATAAATGGCTTTTATGATGTTTAAGTATGTTCCTTCTATCCCGACTTTCTTAACGGTTTTTATTAAGAAAGGACACTGAATTTTGTCAAATGCATTTTCTGCATCAACTGACAGGATCATATCGTTCTTATCTATTCTTTTATTAATGTGATGTATCACATTGATTGATTTGTGAATGTTGAACCAGCCCTGCAGCCCAGGAATGAATCCCACTTGATCATGGGGAATAATTATTTTTATATGCTGTTGAATTTGATTTGTTAGTCTTATTGAGCATTTTTTGCATCCATATTCATCAGGGATCTTGGCCTGTATTTCTCTCTCTCTCTTTTTTTTTTTTTTTTTTTTTTTTTTTTTGCTGGGTCTCTGTCTGGCTTAGCAATCAAATTAATGCTGGCTTCATTGAATGAGTCGGGAAATTTTCCTTCCCTTTCTATTTTTTGGAATAGCTTGAGAAGGATAGGTATTATCTCTGCTTTAAATGTCTGGTAGCATTTCCCTGGGAAGCCATCTGGTCCCAGTCTCTTATTTGTTGGGAGATTTTTGATAACTGATTCAATTTCCTCACTGGTTATGGGTCTGTTCAATTTTCTATTTCTTCCTGATTGAGTTTTGGACGTGCGTGGGTGTTAGGAATTTGTCTATTTCTTCCAGGTTGTCCAGTTTGTTGGCATATAATTTTTCATAGTATTCCCTGATAATTGCTTGCATTTCTGAGGGTTTGGTTGTAATAATTCCATTTTCATTCATGATTTTATCTATTTGGGTCATCCCTTTTCTTCTTGAGAAGCCTGGCTGGAGGTTTATCAATTTGTTTTGTTTTTTCAAGAAACCATCTCTTGATTGCATTGATCTGCTCTAATTTTTTTTTATTCTATATTGTTTATTTCTCCTCTGAACGTTATTATTTCTCTTCTTCTGCTGGGTTTAGGCTGCCTTTGCTGTTCTGCTTCTAATTCCTTTAGGTGTGCTGTTAGATTTTGTATTTGGGATTTTTCTTGTTTCTTGAGATAGGCCTGGATTGCAATGTATTTTCCTCTCAGGACTGCCTTCGCTGCGTCCCAAAGTGTTTGGATTGTTGTATTTTCATTTTCATTTGTTTCCATATATTTTTAAATTTCTCCTCCATTTTATTTTGCACCTAATTTATTTATAGCATTTTTTAGCTCCTCCTGTTTCTTTGTGCCTTCATCTCTGTAGTAATAGATTCTCTGCTGTCCTCTATACTTTTTTTCAACCTGGCGATTAATTTTATGACTATTATTCTAAATTCTTGTTCCATTATATTTCTTAAATTGTTTTGATCAATTTGTTACCTGTGGCTACTTTCTGAAGTTTCTTTTGAGGCGAATTCTTCCATTTTGTCATGTTGGGTAGTCCCTGTGGTGGCTCCAACCTGCAGAACACTTCCCCGGTGCTATCCCTAGTAACTTGTGTTGGTGGGCGGGGCCACAGTCAGACGTGTTGTCTGCCCCCAGCCCACCTCTGTGCCCACAGTCAGACTGGTGTGTACCTTATCTTCCCCTCTCCCAGGGACAGGACTCACTGTGGAGTGGTGTGACCCCTGTTTGGGCTACTTGCACACTGCCAGGCTTGTGGTGCTGCTTCAGTAGGATCTGGCATATTAGCCAGGGTGGATCTGCAAGGTGCACAGGGGCGGGAGGGGCAGGCTTAGCTAGCTTTGCCATGCGTGGTCCCCTGCAGGAAGGGCCCTGCAACACCGTGAGGGAGGCTGACCAGTCAGAGGGATGGATCCAAAGAAGCACAGTGTTGGGCATTTGCAAGGTCCGAACAAGTTCGGTGACAGGAACTGGGTCCCTTTGGAATTTGCCTGGGGAATGGGAGAGGGAGATGGTGCTTGCCAGAGCATTTGTTCCCCCACTGAGCTGATCTCTGTCTTCCATGACTCAACAACTCTCCCTTCTGTTGGCCTTTTTCCCTCCCCACTCTCTGAGAGCAGAGCTGTTGCCTTTTTAACATTCCAGATGTTAAGTCCCTCTGGCTATCAGAACTCACAGAGTCCTGCCACTCCACTTTTGCAAGCCAGACTTCAGTGATTCTGCCTTGCTGGACCGGCTGCCCCTCACCACCCTGCTCCCTCCTGCCAGTCCATGTAGCATGCACCGCCTCTTTGCCCTTCCTAACCTCTTCCGTGGGCCTCTTTTCTATGCTTGGCTCCAGAGAGTTCATTCTGCTAGTCTTCTGGTGGTTTTCTGGGTTATTTAGGCAGATATGGGTGGAATCTAAGTGATCAGCAGGACGAGGTAAGCCCAGGGTCCTCATATGCCGCCATCTTCTCCCAAGGGCTACTTTTCTTTTTCATGATTGTTTTGGCTATTTGGGGTCTTTTGTAGTTCCATACAAATTTTAGGAATGTTTGTTTTTCTAGCTATGAGAAAAATGTTGGTGTTATTTACATAGGGATTGCATTAAATGTTCAGATTGCTATGGGTAAAATAGACATTTTATATTTGTTCTTCAAATCCATGAGCATGGATTATCTTTTAATTTCTTTGTGCTCTCTTCAATTTTTTTCGTCAATGTTTTATAGTATTCAGGCTACAGATCTTTTACTTGTTTGGTTAGGTTTATTCCTAGGTATCTTATTGTTTTTGCTACAACTGTAAATGAGATTGATTCCTTGATTTCTTTTTATGCTGCTTCATTAGTGGTGTATAGGAATGTAACAGATCTCCATTGATTTTGTGTCCTGCAACTTACCAAATTCTTTTTTTAATATTTATTCATTTTGGGGCACCTGTGTGACTCAGTTGGTTAAGTGTCTGACTCTTGATTTTGGTTCAGGTCATGATCCATGGTTCATGGATTTGAGCCCCACGTTGGGCCCTGTGCTGACACAGTGGAGCCTGTTTGGGATTCTCTCCCTTCTTTTCTTTCTGCCCTTTCCCTGCAGAGAGAGAGGTAGAGAGAATTCCAAACAAGCTATGCCCTGATATTGCACAAACTATGAGATCATGACCTGAGCTGAAATCAGAAGTTGGATGCTTAACCAACTTATCCACACAGGTGCCCTAGATTTTACTGAATTCTTTTACAGTTCTAGCAAGTTTTTGGTGGAGTTTTAGGTTTTTCTATATACAGTATCATGTCATCTGCAAACAGTGGAAGTTTGACTTGTTCCTTGCTGATATGGATAACTTTTGTTTCTTTTTGTTGTCTGATTGCTGTTTCTAGGACTTGTAATACTATGTTAAATAATAATGATAGGAGTGAATATCATGCCTTGTTCCTGACTGTAGATGAAATGCTCTTAGTTTTTCTCTGTTGAGAATGACACTAGCTGTGGGTTTTTCATATATGGTTTTTAATGTGTTGAGGTATGTTCCCTCTACACTTATTTTTTGAGTTAAAATTTTTTTTTTACATTTATTTATTTATTTATTTTTTTGAGAGAGAGTGAGACAGAGTGTGAGCAGAGGAGGGGCAGAGAGAGAATGAGTCACAGAATCTGAAGCAGGCTTCAGGCTGTGAGCAAGTGTTCAGCACAGAGCCCAATGCAGGGCTCAAACACATAAACCATGAGATCATGACCCGAGCCAAAGTCGGACACTTAACCAAATGAGGCACCCAGGTTCCCCTTCTTTGAAGGTTTTTATCATGAATGAATGTTGTACTTTGTCAAATGTTTTTTTTTCTGCATCTATTGAAAAGATAATATGGTTCTTAGCTTTTATTTTATCAATGTGGTATGTCATATTGATTGATTTGTGAATATTGTACCACCTTGGAGCCCAGTAATAAATCCCACTTGATCATGGTAAATGATTATTTTTTAAGGTACTGTTAGATTTGGTTTCCTAGTATCTTGTTGAGAATTTTTGCATCCATGTTCATCAGGGATATTGGCCTGTAGGTTTCTTTTTCTGGTTTTGGAATCAGGATAATGTTGGCCTCATAGAATGAATTTGGACGTTTTCTTTCCATTTCTCTTTTTTGTAACAGCTTGAGAAGAATAGATACTAAATTTTCTTTCAATATTTAGTAGAAAACGCCTTTGTAACCATCTGTTCTTGGACTTTTGTATTTGTTGAGGCCTGATTTGTGACCTAGTATATGATCTATTTTGGAGAATGTCCCCTGAGCAGTCAAAAAGAATGGGTATTCTGCTGTTTTAGGATGGAAAGTTCTGAATATATGTTATGTCCATCTGCTCTAGTTGGTCATTCGAAGCCATTGTTTTCTTGTTGATTTTCTGCTTAGATGATCTGTCCATTGATGTAAGTGGGATGTTAAAGTTCCTTATTATCAATGAGTTCCTTTGTGTTTAGTATTAACTCTTTTGTATATTTGGGTGCTACATTTTGGATGCAAAAATATTTACAATTGTTATATCTTCTTGTTGGAGTGTACCCTCTATTATGATAGAATGCCATTCTTCACCTCTTGTTACAGTCTTTGGTTTAAAATATAGTTTGCCTGATGTAAATATGGCTACTTCGGCTTTCTTTTAATATCCATTTGCATGGTAAATGTTTCTCCATCCTCTCACTTTCAATCCTCAAGTGTCTTTATGCCTAAAATGAGTTTCTTTTAGGGAGCGTATAGATGGGTCTTGTTTTTTTTTTAAATCCATTTTGATAAATGGATATCCATTTGCATGGTAAATGTTTCTCTATCCCCTCAATTTCAATCCTCAAGTGTATTTATGCCTAAAATGAGTTTCTTTCAGGGAGAATATAGATGGGTCATGTTTTTTATCCATTGTGTTATCATATGTCTTTTGGTTGGAGCATTTAGTCCCTTTACATTCAGAGAAGTTATTGATAAATGTGTATTTAGTGCCACTTTATTACTTGTTTTGTTATTATTTCTGGAGATTTTCTCTGTTCCTTTGTTGTCTTTGTAATTTTTTTTGTCTCTCCTTTCAACTCAAAGAGTCTCCTTTAATATTTCTTACAGGGCTGGTTTAGTGGTCACTAACTCCTTTCATTTTTGTTTTTCTAGGAAACTATCTCTCCTTCTATTCTGAATGAAAGCCTTGCTGGATAGAGTATTCTTGGTTGAAGATTTTTCCCATTCAGCATTTTAAATATATCATGCCACTCCCTTCTGGCTTGTTAAGTTTCTGTTTAGAAATCTGCAGCTTGTCTTATGAGTCTTCCCTTTAAAGTTAGGGACTTCTGTTGTCTTGCTGCTTTTAGGATTTTTTCTTTATCACTTTATTTTGCAAGTTTAATTACGATATGTTTTGGTGTTGGCCTGCTTTTGTTGATTTTGATGGAAATTGTGATTCCTGAGTTTGACTGTCTGTTTCCTTTCCCAGATTAAGGAAGTTTTCTGCTTTCTTTTTTTTTCCAAATAAATTTTCTGCCTCCTCTCTCTCTCTTCTTCTGTTACTCCTATAGTATGACTGCTACTATATTTGATGGAGCCACTGAGTCCCTAAATCTATTCTAGTGTTATATAATTCTTTTTCCTCTCTTTTGTTCAACCTTTTTTCTTTGCCATTATTTTAATCTTCTATATCACATATTCATTCTTCTGATTCTTCCATCCTTGTGTTCATTGCATTGATTCTGTTTTGAATCTCAGACACTGCATTTTTTTATGTAACTGTTTTATCTTTGCAGTTAGGGCCTTCTTGAACTCTACCATTCGTTTCTGAAGCCTCTCAAGTTTCCTCATGATTTTTTCTTTAAATTCCCCATCAAGCATGTTACTTATACTTATTTTGCTTAGATCTCAGGCTGTGACCCTCTCTTCTTGTTTCATTTGGGATGAATTCCTCCATCTTGGCATTTTGTCTAAGTCTCTGTCTTATGTGTGTTAAAAAAGCCCATTTTGTTTCCTTCTGCTGAAAGTAATGGATTTATGAAGAAGAGGTCATATAGTGTCCAGTGCCTGATGTTGCAGGGAGCGTCTCTGGTATGTGTTGCTTGCAGTCTGCTGTGGTGTTTTGGGTGCTCTGTCCTTTATGCCAGTCATCTGTAGAGCCTCTCCTTGCCTGCAGAGTTCAGGGTTTGGACCTTGGTCAAAGTGTGGTGAATTTTAAGTAGGTTTGCTCTGATCTGCTTGTTAAATGAGACCTGATACTACTTCCACTAGAACTAAAGCCTTGCAGAAGCTTCTGCTTGGGAGAT